>NC_067149.1:13040711-13228211 GCF_903995435.1 Acomys russatus
TTGTGTGACTACATGGATGACTTGGCATGTCTGTCTCTCTTGGATGCGACTGTGTAAACATTGTCTCCTGTGTGCTGGTCATTGTGTATGAGTTCAGTGTGTATCCGTGTGTGTCCGTGTATGTGTGTGTGTGTGTGTGTGTGTGTGTGTGTGTGTGTGTGTGTGTGTTACAGCAATTCTTTGCATTGCTCTGAGCATATGTCTTCTGGAGCATTGTAAATCCAGAAGCTCTGCTGTCCTGCACTTTAATCCACCTGACCCTGTGGTTTTTTTTTTTTTTTTTTTTTTTGTGGCTGCAGAGGGTCCTCTTGGTAAGTGACAGCTTCATGCTGACCCTCATTCTCTGCTCTCTGGGGTACCTCCTGGGGGTGCTAGGACCACACCTCCAGGATGGACGGGAACTCTGGGTGCCTGTGCCATCCTCACTGCATGCTTGGTCCCTTGGCCTGGTTCATTCAAAAGTGGGAACTTAAAGGGTTTGGCTTAGAGGAAAACTAAGCTTTGTTAAGCTTTGACAGATACTCATTTCACTACATAGGCTGGTGTAGCTGCTGGGAAATGTCTAACTCGGCCCTTCAGTCATGGTTCCAGAATGTTCTCTATAGACATCTCGTTCTTAGCCCTTCTCACTAGGCTGGCTGGGTTTCAGTGGTATGGGTAGGCCCCAGCCTGAGAGCCTTGCTTTGGGTAGGTTTCTGGGGCAGACCCTTCAGGGTGTTTGCTAATTCTCTAAGAGAGAGGCACAACCTGAGGCACAGCTGGGGAAGAGCAGAGCTGGAAGGTGCAGAAGGAAGTTTGTGGGGCCGGCAGTGGACCCCTTCCAGATAACATGACTGATGAACGACAGAAAGGACACAGTTGTCACAGCTTCCTGTCTGCTCACCCAGCTCCCCGCACTTAATAATCATGAATAAAGTCATTTGGTGAATGCTTGCTGATCTTTGGGGACTCTGCTTTGATTCCTCCTTGACAAGTCTGGGTCCCAGTGCATACAGCAGAGCCGTGGGCTGGATTTTGAACTTCCCTGGCTTTACCTTACCATGCTTTTAGACAATGCACTCTTGACATCTTCCGTGCAGAGAGCTGCACATCCTGGGACCTCAGCCAGTTTGCCCCTGGGATGCCACTGTGGTTATGCCTGCCTCATAAGGCCTGAGTAGGGAACTGGGAGTTGGGGGTGGAGCACGTCCTGAGCCTCTGGTGCTTAGTGCCATCCAGGTGTTACAAGCTTCCTAGTCTGCATGTTCCTTTGCCCCAGAGAGGCAGAGGTCTCTGGCTCCCTGTTTTCCATGCCCCCTATTTTTTGTTTGTTTGTTTGTTCGTTTGCATTGTTTTTTCTTTTGTTTTTGTTTTGTTTTTTTGCTGTTTTGTTTTGTTTGTTTTTTGAGACAAGCTTTCTCTATGTAACAGCCTTTGTTGTCCTGGAACTCCCTCCCTAATCTTAATTACTTGCAGGCAAGCCTTGGGATCCAGGTCAGCCTAAAGACTCAAGATTTCAGAAAAACCCCATTCAGACGGTCTTGCTTGACAGGTGGTCTCCTAAACCTTCCCTTTGTTTCTCTTTGCTCAGGAGGAGGAGTTCATTGACTGGTGGAGCAAATTCTTCGCTTCTGTCGGGGAGAGGGAGAAGTGTGGCTCCTACCTGGAGAAGGACTTTGACACCCTGAAGGTAAGACCTCTCTTCAGAATGCATCCCTGAGTCGAACAGGTGTTAGGTGCAGGGATGAGCAGTGAGGGTTCAGTGGGGGACCAGAGAAGTCTTCACGAGTCTGAATCAAAGGTCGGTCTAACGGTCGGCCACCCCACTTTAGAGCATGGACTTGGAACAAGAGATCACTGTGGGCAATGGTAAGCAAGAAGGTATCTGTGGTAGAGTGTTGCCAACACTGAAGTCTTGGTGGTGGGAGGAGCTCTACAGAGCGCAGGCCTGCACTTGTGAGGACCTGGGTTCAATCCCTCATTGCAAGGGATGAAAGAGAGCTAGAAGAGACCAGCAAGATGGCTCACACCAAGGCCGACAGCCCACGTGTGAGTGCCTGAGCCCGCCTGATAGAAGTCCATGTGTGTGTAGAGCAACAGTTGGTGAGTATGTGTGTACACACACACACACACACACACACACACACACACACACACACACACACGCACGCACACATCATGCATGCATGCACACTCCCTCAATCAACCAATCTGAAAACACCGAAAGAGAAGAAAATGTTGAAATATTTATAGATGAAATAATGTTTAGGGTTCATTTAAAATGCTTTTTCAAGCCTGGTGTGGTGTCTTGCGTCTTTAATCCCAGCACTCAGGAGGCAGAGGCAGGGCGATCTCTGTGAGTCAAGGCCAGCCTGGTCTACAAAGGGAGTCCAGGACAGCCAAGGCTACACAGAGAAATGCTACCTTGAAAGAAAAAACAAAACAAATAAAAAGTACAATAAAATAAAATGCCTTTTCAGCATTTTGTCCCCCTAAAGAAAAAAAGAAAGTAAGGATGCCCCTTCCACAGAGCTTCAAAGCAAAGACTTGCTGAAACTGTGAATCACTGATGTTTCTAACCATGGTGGGTGCTGAGAGGTTTGCAGTGTCCTTCTCTTGCTTTTGGGGGCTTTTGGAAAACTGTTCTGCAGTAGGAAATCTGAGATCAAATGTGAAATCCGACTGAGAATATACCTCAGACCTCCAACCTTTGATCCTTAGAATAGAGACAGAAATTACCTATCAAGTATAGTTAAGATGCTAAACTTTGTTTCTGTGGGGGAGAAAAAAATCAAAACCAAAAGAGAGAGATGTGTCCTCCAATTTCATGTATTTTGAGAAAAATTTACAAATATAATTATGCTTTTTGTAGGCAGACTAGTTTTTATAAAGATAACCAAAGATGATTCAAAAATTGTTTCCCAAGTTGTTATATGGTCCCCATTGTAGGGTGGCCAGCTACATCCAAATGTCAGATATAATATGTGATTTTTAATGTTAAGTATGCCTTAAATATGGCAAGGGGATATGCTTACCTTAAAATTATTTCTTCTTTATCTGAGACTTGAGTACAATCAGATGACTTATATTGTCTCTTCTGGACTCTAAGCGAGGGTGCATTTATACTCCATGGAGTTTTCATGGCTAGGAGAGCAAGCACAGGACACATCTAGGCGATGGAGTACTGTCAGGGGCTGGATTAGGGAAAGTTTCAGCTAGTTGGGGTGGTGCAGGCTGGGCCCTCTGCCTTTGGGCTCCCCTGGGTGGGGATCCTGGGGGTAGTTTCACAAAGCGGCGGTGTCCCTCATGTCCACTGGACTCTTCCTGGTGTTCTGTACCCAAAGTCCTGGCAAAGTCCTGGCAGTTAGTACTTCTGGCTTTGGGGCTGGGTGTGTGAGGCTAGGCAGACAGGCAGAACTGTTTGCACACCAGGAAGAAGGTTTGGCCACTTAAGTCTGGCATGGGGTACTGTGGCCTTGCCAAGAAATGTGACAAAGGAAGCAAGGGTGAGGATTGCTGCCAGGGTGGCTGGAGGCCCCAGCCCCTCGGTCCTCAGGAGGATGCCGGATGTGGAGCTGGCACTCGGCCCCCAGCATGACCTCTCCAAGGAGGTCTCCAACGGCTGCCAAGCAAGCAGAGGCTCTCCAAAACAAAGGCATCCAAACTATTTCTGGGGGAAAACTGGACCTGGAAGGAATGCTGGCCCTTTAATATCAATAAATGGAAGAAAACCACCACTACCAAGAAAACCAGCTTATAGTATGGCAGAGAGAGGAATACATATAGGGAGAGAGAGAGAGAGAGAGAGAGAGAGAGAGAGAGAGAGAGAGAGAGAGAGAGAGAGAGAGAGAGAATAACCCTATATTTTGCAAATCACTAGCAAAGGGGGTAAAAGCTCATGGCCTAACTAGCAAAGTAAAGAAATTAGAGTGCACAGCAAAATTGCATTAAAATCAGAAATCAGAAAACAATACAGGAAAAGTGAAGAATATATTAGTTTTTCTAGTAAACAGGAATGGACCAAATGCTCCTGCTAAGTGATAAGGACTTCTACTACGTTGTTAGACTCCTTAAAAGACACTTAAGAAAATAGAATGGCTGGGGGGGGGGGGGGACAGCCTTTCAGGAAGCAATATTTTGGTTCTATTTTGGGAGATATAATCAGGTAAGTGTAAATAAGGAGGAATCTGGAAGAATTTAAAGTAAAAAACAAAGAACCAAACAGTGGGTTTTTCTTTAATAAAAGATGTATTTCCCAAGCAAAGATCCCAGGACATTGAAATATGTAGGGCAAAAATAGGCATATATAAACTTGTATTTGATAAAGTAGCATCTCAAAATGACAGAATTAAAGTTGAAGAAGAACGTTTATTATTACTACCCTTTTGACCAAACAGACATTACATAGGAGTAAATAGAAGAACCGAAGAAAAAGCTTGGGATTTAAAAAAAGCTACTGCTAGTTAAGTTGCAGCTTAACATAATGCTAAATATGCAGCCTTGAGACAGGGAACAATAATTATTTTTTTTAAAAAAGAAGACAAAAGTAATAAAAAATAAAGAATACATTTCCTTCCCAATGCTCAGAGAACATTTACAAAACCTGATCACAAATTAGGTTAGTAGTAAGTTACCCAAGACAGAAATCAGTCAGGACATATTAAAGTGTATTCAATTGAGAAATTAATAAGTTTAAACAAAAAGTCCGTCCAGTTGGAAATTTACAAAGTATTTCATTCGGACTCCCAGTATGAACATGGCTGCATAAGTCAGCATTTTTTCCCCCCTTTCTCTTGGAAATCATTCAAACCCACAAAATCCATTTTTCAGAAAAGCTGGAAACAAATAAAAGCCACAGACTCCAAAATATAAGTAAGGGCTGCTCAAGGACAAGTGAGATTGGGCAGAGGCCACGGACATCATGAAGGATGATGGCAGCTCATGAGGACAGGGGCTCTCTCAGACTCCAGAGAAAGTGTTCTTCCAAACGGGAGAATGCTATTGCTGTTTCTCTTTACTTCCCTATATCCTGGGAATTTTCATAATAGTTTCAGGATGAAGTACTTGCAACAGGAAGCAGGAAATATTGCCCCTTCTTCCCAAAGCTGCAGGAGCTTCGAAGGCTGGTCAAGCTGAGGACAGAAGCCTAGACCTGGTTTGGTTCAGTGGAGCTGTGGAGGTGGAGCGACGTGGAGGAGCCATGTCTGTAGGAGGCCTTGCGCCTCCATGGTGAGAAGGAAGGAAACAGGCAGGCAAGGGAAAGCCAACTCACTTAGTGGTTAGTAAACGTAATTGCGTAGCATTACTTCAAAAATCCAAAGTGGAAAAAAAAAAAAAAAAAAAAGAAAGAAAGAAAGAAAGAAAAAGAAAAGAAAAGAAAGTAGAAATCAAAGTAATGAAAGAGGACACGCGCCTACCAGAACTGTTTTGCCTAGGAGCAGAGGAGAAGGAGTGCTTTGCTGTGGGCTTTTTAGAAAGGAAAGTTTGGGCTGGAGAGATGGCTCAGTGGTTAAGAGCGGCGCCTGCTCTTCCAAAGGTCCTGAGTTCAATTCCCAGCAACCACATGGTGGCTCACAACCATCTCTAATGTGATCTGATGTCCTCTTCTGGCCTGCAGGTGAACATGCAGGGAGAGCACTGTATACTTAATAATAAATAAATAAATCTTTCGAAAGGAAAGTTCAGAACGTGAAGCGTGAAAGATGGCGCCCGGGAACGGACGAGATCCATGAACTGGATGGACTCCAGTGAGAGAAGAAAGCATAATCCTGGATGGCGGACAGGGCAGAATGGCCACACAGAAAACACAGTTGGGCATAGAAGATAGAGATAATAGGCACGAGGAAAAGAAAATGGAGAGAAAAAGTTCTGAGGAGTAAAGAGAAAGTGGCAGGTGTATAAGCCAGGGACAGGAGACCAGATGCTCCTATAATCAGTCTTGGAGATGACACACCAAACAGTGAAATTAAGCAGAGAAGCAGGTAATGGTTTAATCGAATTTCACCATTGCGAAAGAACACTTGAATATATGGTATCAAAAGGTCCATTGTGAGTGAGGACAGTTGGCCCAGATTGGTCAACTTCAGACATAGTCAAGACTAGAACCCAAAGAGGAGGAAGGGATTCTTCAGGTAGCCACACCTATTGTTTTCACCACCTCCCCACCTGCCCCTATCTGGAAAATACCAAAGCCATTTAAAATAGAAAACAAATCAAGGTGGCTCCAGTTTTCCCAACTATGAAAATCCAGAGGCCCTGAAACAGCACACGTAGGATTGTCAGTGATACACGGATGATAGTGTTTTAGGGTCAGCCATGCTGCCTGCCAAGCATGCGGGCAACAGCCAGCTGGCAAAGAGGCTCAGCATCTCCCAGGTATGGATCCTGGGACCAACCAGATGGGACTTGGGAAGAGCACAGAAGAACTGCTTGTGATCATATTGTCCCCTGGAACTGAAAGGGACACGTGGGAGGATCAGGGCAACAAGACCATGGGAGTGTCTTCTTATTGAGGAAGTAGGAGGGTACCAATGACAAGAGCTAGGTGGGGAAGGAGGAGAGGTGAGGAGCACAATAAGTGCACTAACTGTCATGCTTTAGAATAAATAGCGTTGACAGATCTTTGATCGAGCTGACAAACTATGTATATAAGTAGATTCTAAGCAAACACTATCAAGGTAAGCACTGAGAAGGAGAATCTTGCCCAAAACTGGGTGATGGGGGTGAGGAAGAAGAAGGGAAGAAGAGGGGGAGGAGGAATGGGAGGAGGGGAAGGAGAAAGAGAAGAAGATGAAGAAGAAGAAAAAGAAAAAGAAGAAGAAGAGGAAGAGGAAGAAGATGAAGAAGAAAAAGAAGAAGAGGATGAAGAGGAAGAAGAAGAAAAAAGGAAGAAGAAGAGGAAAAGGAAGAAGAAAAAGAAGAAGAGGAGGAAGAAGAAGAAAAAGAAAAAAGAGGAAGAAGGGAAGAAGAAAAAAAAAAAGAAGAGGAAGAAGAGGAAGAAGAGGAAGAAGAAGGAGGAGAAGGAGAAGGAGACCCGTGATGAGTAGGGAGAACAGACCATGGAGAATTTTAGGAAAACAAATAGGAAACTAGAAATTTACATCACTATCTAAATATAAAATGTACTTAATCCTCAGACCCAAACAATCTGCCTTATCAGTACAGATAGTGCCCGTCACTCAGTACAACATTTTCCTTCCACTGCTGCCCCACCCCCTTCCTTATGTAGTCCTGGCTGGCCTGGAACTTGCTATGTAGACCATGCTGGCCTCAAACTCATAGGATCCACCTGCCTCTGCCTCCCAAGTGTTGAGATTAAAGATGTGTGCCCCGATCCCTGGAGTTATTGCCATATTAACATCAGATCTTGAAGTGACTCTAACTACAATAGAGATTCAAGGTAGACGAGCTGACCATGTTGCAAGCTGTGAAGAAAGCCTTGATGAGTTTTTAAGAAGAGCCGGGGAGGGTGTGTGTGTGTGTGTGTGTGTGTGTGTGTGTGTGTGTGTGTGTGTGTGTGTGTGTCCGGTGAGCTATGCAGGCTATCCAGATGAGTCCTGATAGGCTGTGATCATATGGTGGGAGAGGAGGCCCCCTTCTGTCACAGGTCTAGGGGGAAGGAAATTCGGTGAAAGAGGGCGGGAGGGGGGAACAGGAATATACAAGTGAGGGGATAACAATTAGGATATAATCTGAATAAATTATTTAAAAAGTAAAAAATGAAAAACAAACAAAACAACCAAAAAAGAAAAGGCGATGCCTTAGGTACCGCTTTCTGACCATAAGGCTTTAAGACTAGAAATTAGTAATAAGATTAAAAAAAAAAAAAAATCTCTGTAGCCTCCTTTACCTGGAGAATTCAAAAGAATCATGTTATTTATTTAATTATTTATTTATTACAATTTTAAAAATTAGAAGTCATGTTTTAAAACACTTTTTTCCCTGGGAGCACAGGACCTTATGTGCCCTGGGCTGTCCTCAGTGTTACCATGTAGTGATGGCTGTGAACTTCTGGTCTTCCTATAGTACCTGAGTCTGGGGGTCCAGGCATGCACCACCACACTCCCCCTCACGCTTAAAAATGTTTTTTTGTTTTTTGGTTTTTTTTTTTTTTTTTTTGGTATTTTGAGATAGGGTTTCTCTATGTAGCACTGGCTGTCCTGGATCTCATTTGGCAGACCAGGCTGGCCTCAAACTCAGAGATCCGCCTGCCTCTGCCTCCAGGGTGCTGGGATCAAAGACGTGCGCCATCACTGTCCAGCTTTAAATTTTCGTTTTTCTTTTTTTGTTTTGTTTTGTTTGTTTTTGTTTTTACTTTTTTTGAGAAGGAGAAACAAAAACAAACTGTTGAATATTAAGGAGAGAAAAATACAACCCTTTAACTTTACTTAGAGCCAAGGCAGCATTCAGAAGCCATTTTTAACCTTAAGAACTCACATTAACTGTAAGAGATTGGAAGCCAATTAGGCAGCCAAGTCTGAAATCAAATAATAAAAATAGGACAAATTATAGACTATATGAGGTTTCTGTCTCACCCTTCACACAGATTAACTTTTCATTTGTTTGTAGTCTCAATGTGTCACTTTTGTGAGTCTCAGATAACTTGAAGATTTGATTAAGCTGAAACCCTACATCCTAACAGACTAACACATGTCCTCTCCCTCCCCTCCCTCTCCCCCTTCTCTGGGGTTTTCTTTCCATCCTGTCTTTCCATTTCTCTCTCTCCTCTTTTCTTCCCTCCTCCACCCTCACAACCCTGCCTTCTGTTTGCCTTTGTTCTTCTGTTAATTATTGTTTGGAGACAGGGTCTCTCTGTAGCCTTGGGCTGTTCTGGACTCACTTTGTAGATCAGGCTGGCCTCGAACTCACAGAGATCTGCTTGTCTCTGTCTCCCTGAGTGCTGGGAACACAGGTGTGTGCCACCCTGCTGACTTCCTCTGTTGATTTTTCATCCTGTCAAAGGCACTGTTTTCTCCTCCACCTCTCCTTTCTTTGCTCACAGTGTCCTGTTTCCCTCGCCAGTTCTTCCCTTTCTTTCCTCACTCTTACTTTCTCACTCTTTTCTCACCCCTATGACAGGTCTATGACACACAGTTGGAGAATGTGCAGGCTTTTGGGGGCCTGACAGACTTTTGTAACACCTTCAAGCTCTACCGGGGCAAGACTCAGGAGGAGACAGAAGACCCGTCTGTCATTGGAGAATTTAAGGTCGGTCCCTGGCATGGTTGTGAGGGCGCAGCAATAACTGAACAGGCAAGGGGTGGTGGCAACAGTGACCATGGTGCTGCTGCTGCTGCTGTCCTTGTGGCTGATGCAGAATTGGATGGTGGTGTGGGGTGCTTTGAGGCTAGCTGGTTTCCATGGTGATGGTGCTCAGAAACAAGAGTAATGGCCCTGTTGGTTGCTGTATTACTATCAATGATGACAAAAACAAAAATCAAGTCCCCATTTCTTTTAGGGTCTCTTCAAAATTTATCCCCTCCCAGAAGATCCAGCCATCCCCGTCCCCCCGAGACAGTTCCACCAGCTGGCTGCCCAGGGTCCCCAGGAATGCTTGGTCCGTATTTACATCGTCCGAGCATTTGGCTTACAACCCAAGGACCCCAATGGCAAGGTAATGTTCTTGGAGCCCTTGATCCCCTGAGAACAGCAGCAAGCCTGGCTTGAAGAAGGCAGACAGAATTTCTGTCCCAAGAAGCCACAGTAAATCAGGACACCCAAAGACTCCTGCAGAACTGAGAGGGAGCTGAGAGATCTTTTTGAGCAACCCTAGGAGGTCAGGGAAGGCCAAAGTCTGTTTGGGCCTCTGGAAAAATGGGGGAAGTGTTGAAGGAAGGAAAAAGGACGCTTATGGGCATAGGAGCATTGGTAGGCCGGGGGAAAGTTGCACTTTAAGAGAGGCCTGGAGCATAGATGCTGGTCTGAAAGCTGACCGCTCAGTTCACAGGTAGAACTCACCTGTGGCATGTGGTAAAGGTTCAGGCTGAGTCTGGCAAGGTTTTGGTGCTGGGTAGGAAGGGGTACCGGGAGGGGAGGCACAGGATTGGTGACTTCCGTGGGCCATGGCATTAGATGACCAGGAAAGCTTGTTCTGTCAGTGTTAATGGTCTATTCATCATGGGCTGTTGGTGCTGATTCTGTAAACTTTATTATTATTATGATTTTATGTGTATGGGTATTTTGTGTGTATGCACCACGTATGTGCCTGGTGCCCACAGAGGCCAGAAGAGTGTGTCATCAGATCCTCCGCAACTGGAGTTAGAGACAGTTGTGAGCTGCCATGTGGGTGCTGGGAATAGAACCGGGTCTTCTGGAAGAGCAGCAGCCAATTCTTAACCTCTGAACCATCCCTCCAGCTCACGAAATGCCACAATAAGATACCATTTATCTGGTTTACTGAGCTTTAGACCTTTCCTTAAATGTCATGTCTGAAGCAAGAGACAGAGCTTAGTTCTGGCCAGATAGGGAGGCGGGAAGTCTGAAACAGATGAGCTAGCCTAGAGAAGAGAGTTAAAAGGGAGAGAGAACAGCAGGACAAGAGTGGGTGGGTGGAGTTTAGAGGTACAAGTCTGGGCCCTTTCTTGTCCCCTTAGATGTGTTCAGGCCCCATATGTGTCCCTAAGGTGAGTTGGGGGGGTAAGCTTGTTATCCACCCCCCCCCCCATGGTCCTCCTGCCTTTCAAAGACAAGAAGACATATGCTCCCAAGGGCAGTGCAGATGATTGCTGTCTGGTCAGGGCAGCACAGATGGCCTCTGGGGTATGGCTGTCATCCTGGCTTGTATCTATGAAACCTTCATGGCGTTGTGCTAGCCCTCGTTCCTCGCTCATGTCCTGGTCCTGCAGGATTGTGGGAAGCCCGCTGCCGCTTAGAGAGAGCATCCCGAAGACAGGCCCAGGCTGTTCTAGGTAGACAAAACGTGTCCGTCTCCCCCCCCCCCCCCCGCGCCCCATCTTTGGAAATAAGCCACTGGAAAATGAAGAGGACCCCCTCCCCCCAAAACCTGGCTGGGGTCTTGTGTGTCTGAGGGTAGAGGCCTGACCACACCCACCTCTTCCCGAGTACCAGTGGGTCAAGAGTACAGGACACTCAGGTGCCCCTTCTCGTTGATGGGGAGTTAGAAGACCTGTCCAGGCATAGTGTGTGACAGGGTGAAATGTGTTGTGTTGTGCTATACTGTATGGAGTGGTACAGTGTAGTGTGGTGTGGTGTGGTAATGTGGTAGGATGTGATAAAGCATTTGGTGTGGGGTGGTTTGATTGTTACGGCATGGCGTGGCGTGGTATGGAGGATGGGCCCTGGCCTGCCACGCCAATCTGCATCACAGATCCCTGATGGCCATTGGAAGGCAAAAGCCCCGAAGGCACCTTGACCCAGTGATTTTACTTGTCTATTTCTGTGTCTTCCAGTGTGACCCTTACATCAAGATCTCCCTAGGGAAGAAATCTGTGAGTGACCAGGATAACTACATCCCTTGCACTCTGGAGCCGGTATTTGGAAAGTAAGTGGGAAGTGCCTTCGGCTTGGGGCCAGAGGGGCCAGTGTGAATCACTCACAGTTCAGTGGGCAGATGTGACTGCCACGATTTGGCTACTTGGGAAGTCTCTATGTCCTGGGGCAGGGCCGTTGTCTTGGATCTTTTGATTGTGAGCACAAGCTTGAACCCTGTCAGAAGCTTCTGGCTAAGCACAGAAGCAATCATCTCAAAGACCGGAGACCTACGAGCACTCAGAAGATGCATTTCTTACAGTCTGGAGTCCCCGTGTGCCCTTCACCCTACTTCCCCATTAGTGCCTTATGTGACTGGTACATTTGCCCAAATGAAGACATTGTCACTGGTATGCTGTGATTAGCTAAGAGTCTTTATGAGGAGTTAACCATCTTCCACCAGTGTCCCTTACTGTCCTTGTCTTTCCCAGGCACCATGTTACCAGCAGTTACTCTTTTAGTGCCCCATATGCTTCTGTGGTAGGCAGCTGGGGCATGGAGGTAGACCTGAGGCCAGCCAGGGCACATGGGACTCTAAGATCAAGGGAAGAGGGCTAAGTGCTATGGTATGTGGGTGGCTCCTGGGTTCGGTTTGGTCATATGTTTTGGGGTGAGGGAGGCCTATGGCTGTTGTTTCTCTAGCACCTGTGGAATCCTGGTCTCCCCATGTAGCAAGGAACACATTGAATCCATACGTTGGCATCCATATGGTTGTTAAGTTAAGGTGTCTTTGCCTGAAGCTTTGGAGAGAGTTAGTCCCAGCCAGCAACAGTTTGCCACTACCATGATTAGGAGAGGAGAGAAAGTAGAGAGAAGAGGTTTGATGAACTCTGGCGGTTGGTGCTGGGATGGTGGTTACATGGAGGGTGGTGTGTGTGTGTGTGTGTGTGTGTGTGTGTGTGTGTGTGTGTATGTGTGTGTGTGTGCATGTGTGTGTGCGTATGTATGTATGTGTGTGTGTATGTGTGTGTGTGTGTGTGTGTGTGTGTAGACCCCACAGGAGCTTCCTCCAAAGAGCTCTTTCCATAAGTCTTCCTTCTACTCCATCTTGGAAGCTGGTGTACAGCCCTCAGAGTTCCTGAAAGTAGGTCCAGGGTATGCCCTCAGTTACAGAGTTTCATATCTCTGTCTCCTGTGCCATGTGTTCCATTTTATTTGTCTGTTTATTCACTATGGGGTACATAAACCAGGCATCCAGCTCAGTTTGGGAAAACCTGGCACACATGTATACACACACACACACACACACACACACACACACACACACACACACGGCGGGGTGGGGGGAAGCACAAAGGCATGAGCAGTACAGCTGTACTGTGGGCGGCTTGTTTTAGGGACTACAGGAGACCTGAGGAAGGCAACCTCCCTAGGATGGCTTTCAATGTCCTGCCCTTGCCCTGATGCCCCTTGACTCCCCATGGGGTGGGTGGCATCAGGTCTGCAGTGTCCTTGATGCCACTGGCCCTCCTGTAGGATGTTTGAACTCACCTGCACCCTACCCTGATGCCCTGTGACTCCCCACGGGGTGGGTGGCATCGGGTCTGCAGTGTCCTTGATGCCACTGGCCCTCCTGTAGGATGTTTGAACTTACCTGCACCCTACCCTGATGCCCTGTGACTCCCCACGGGGTGGGTGGCATCGGGTCTGCAATGTCCTTGATGCCACTGGCCCTCCTGTAGGATGTTTGAACTTACCTGCACCCTACCTGTGGAGAAGGACCTGAAGATCACACTCTACGACTATGACCTCCTCTCCAAGGATGAGAAGATTGGGGAGACAGTCATTGACCTAGAGAACAGGCTGCTGTCCAAGTTTGGGGCTCGCTGTGGCCTCCCACAGACCTACTGTGTGTAAGTGTCCAGAGCTAGCTGCTTCCCAGTGGCCAGCCAGCCGCGCGCGGATTCTTAGTACAGCCCAGGTGTTCTGTCCAAGAACCCAACTCCGGAGCTCAGTGGTTCCCACTCCCCAGATGAGCAAATGGAGGCTTGTAACTGGCAAGATTAGAATTGGAATCTGTGTATCTGGTTCTTTGTCATGTTATCCCATTTAGCCTTGTTACACCCTTTTTTGAGATAGGGTTACAGTGTAGCCCTGGCTGTCCAGGAACTCACTTTGTAGACCAGGCTGGCCTTGGACTCAGAGATCCACCTGCCTCTGCCTCCTAAGTGCTGGGATTAAAGGCGTGTGCCACCACACCTGACTTCAGTCTCTGGTGACATACACCAAGGTCCGCAGGGTACTGGGTACCTGGAAGGAGAGACGGAGGGAGGATAGAGAGAAGGAAAGAAGAAAATATTATAATGTGACTGCCGGGCCATTTTTGCATTGGATTTGAGTTCCAGTTTTATGAGTCCTCCAGTCCTTTGCTCATTGGGACTCTGTTCCTTCCTCAGTGAAGTGGGGTGCTGAGCTATCAGAAAGGGCACCAGCTGGGACAGTGAGTGGTGGACGATGTTGTGTGAGTGAGGGGTACAAAGGCTATTGAAAGCTCCTCACTCTGTGACCTTGGAGTGTCTCATCTTATAGTCTTGTACTTGGGCCCTAGCTCTGGACCAAATCAGTGGAGAGACCAGCTCCGCCCCTCCCAGCTCCTCCACCTCTTCTGCCAGCAGCATAGAGTCAAGGCCCCCGTGTACCGGACAGACCGAGTGACGTTCCAGGATAAGGAATACACCATCGAGGAGATAGGTGAGCTGCCCTGGAGCCCCACACTGTGGTGGGCTCTTCATCTCATCACACCGTACGTCAGCAGAGTAAAGAAATGCCTGTTTGTGGGTCAGAGGTCAGGGTGGAGCCAGGGTCAGAACTCTGTCCAGAGCCTTGGTGAAGTCATCCAAGGATGTCCTGGTTAGCCTTGATTGTCTTCTCGTCACGGCCCAGAGTCATCTGAGAGTAGCCTCAACCGAAGAAGTGTCTAGATCGGGTTGGTCGGTGGCCAAGTCTATGAGAGATTGTCTTGATTGATGCGGGAGGACTCAGCCAGCTGTGGGCGGCACCATCTCTAGGTAGGAGGATCTAGGCTGGGAAAGCAAGCAAGCTGATGCATGAGCTCCTGAGCCGACAAAAGCAGAAACCTCCATGGTTTCTGTTCAGTTCTTGTCTGACTGCCCCTCAGTGATAGATGATTTTAACTTGGAAGTGTAAGCCCAGTCAGCACTTCCATCCTCTCTGTGTTTTTGGCCACTGTTTTATCATGGCAAAAGCCAGCAAACTAGAACAGAAGGTGAGATTTCAGGCAACTGTAAAGGCGGGGTGGGGTCGGGGGCAGGGTCTGCCTCCTTTTGGCTTTGGTGGTCAGAGCTTGTGGTATATCCACCTCTGAGGAGCCCTCCCTACTGACTTGTGCTAGCCTGCTTGCTTGACCTTGGAGAACATTTCCAGCCCCCTACACCTAAGCATCCAGGGGGGTAGCCAACAGGCCTTGCCACACCCCACCCCAACCCACCCCACCCCACTCCGTCCCTTGGCTCTGCCCCATGTGGTAGCCGACATGCCCTGCCACGTGCTCTCCATGTGTCAGAGGTACCCACACTCCCACGTCGCCCACCCAGAGCTGTTCCAACTCCCTGAGGTGTTTACAGGCCCAGCTGGCCCTATGCCTCCTGCTTGTTGCAGAGATGTTTGATGTCAGCGCTGGTGCTGAGGTTATAAAAGGAAATGACAGCTTTGATGCTTGGGCCCCACCCCCTCCTCCTCGGTCTGTGTTCCTGACTCTCTCAGGGCTTGAGCCAGGCTCAGCCATTAAGAATGTGCGTCTGGTTGAGGGGGGAGTCTCATTTCCTCCGGGGGCACCCGCTGCTCGGCTAGCAACTTTAGCACAGGGGCTCTAGGTTATAAAAATCCCGAGGTCCAGCATCTGCCTCACCGTACAGATGAAGCCATTGAGGCCAGGCTTACTTAATGACCTGCCCAAAGCCACCAACCAGCTGGGAGCAGGCCAAACTCCTGGCCCTGAAGCACACACCATATGACCATGTGCTTGGCTCAAAAGAAGAGTGAGCCAATAGCCTATGAGGGTGGGTATGTGGATGCGTGCGTGCATGCATACGTGTGCACATGTACGCATGCATGTGTGTCGTCTCCTGGCAGTGAGGAGCTGCCCCACAGGAAGTAGGAGGCAACAGAAGCATGTGCTTACCTTTCCTAGATGAGTAGGGTCCCAGCTGCCCTGATGCCCAGGTGTAGGGATTCTGCAGGGTCCATGTCTGTGAAATGGGGATGGCAGTGATACTCAGGTGCTCGCATTAGACACGCTCACATTTATGTGAGCAGTGTACAGCACACGGGTCCTCTGTAGAAGTGTTCGCTGTGGTTTCTGAGTGTAGCTATTGTCGTTCACAGAGCAACTTACATGAACCCGATCGTTATGAGCACTGAGATGCCACATTTGTGGGTACACGTTGCTGGGGTTCAGAGTTGGGAGCAGTTAAGAATAGATGGATGAGTGGGCTTTGCCAGACAAGGAAAGTTAGTGTGATGTAAAACAATATTTTTTCCCACAGAGGCTTGGTAGAAAGGACAGTAACAGGGAACTTGTATTCGAAACCTGGAGTCTGTGGGCAGTGACCTTTCCCTAGTACAGGCATAAGGACCAGCACAGTGCACCTTTGTGGGGATGGTCTGTGGTGATGAGGGATTCCCTATGGCCCTCAGGAGCTCTACCCAGCCTTCGAGAGGAAGGTAGCCCTGCTGTCTTGTCTCTCATACCCTCAGCCACTTTTTGTTCTTTCTGGAGCAGAGGCTGGTAGACTCCCAAACCCACACCTGGGCCCGGTGGAGGAACGTCTGGCCTTGCATGTCCTTCAGCAACAAGGCCTGGTCCCTGAGCATGTGGAGTCGCGGTCTCTTTATAGCCCTCTGCAGCCAGATATTGAGCAGGTAAGTCCTTGCCCACTCCCTGCTCCGTGGAGTCCTCAGACCCCAGAGTGCTGCATCCTAAGGATCACCAGAACAGCCAAAATACCACCGGGCACTTTGCGATCTGGTCTCCCCCTCTGTGGCTCATTTCTTCACAGAGTAGTCTACTATGGGTTCTCAGGGCCTACTACATACTGTCTGGGAAATAACACTAGTGTTTGCTTTAGGCTCATGTAGGCCTTGGCTTCTGACTTGCCTGGGCATCTGAAATCTTTCCATTTCAATCTGATCAAAGGGTGTCTCCTCTGTCTCTGCCATCGTAAGTGGTTTAGTCCCAGAAGGTCATCCTGTGCTGGGCTACAGTTGAGGTCTCAGACTAGATCCAGGAACTCTAGAATGGCAGAGGCCCAGAGAGTGGTTGGGAGGGCTGGAGGCTTCTCTTTTGGAAGAGAAGGGAACACAGACAGCAGGCTTAAGACTGGCAGCCAAGGCAGGCTGGTTTGAGGAAGCAGGCTCAGTGCAGGGTGAAGAGAGGTGAGAGAAGCCCAGGGGAAGCTCTGAGGATGCCTTTGAGAGAAACAGGCTCCTTCCTAGGTAAGCTGACTCCCAGCCTCCCAGAGCAGCCCAGGTTAGACCCTCTTGTCCTCCAGCCTCATGATCTTGTAGCTATCACTGAGCCAAGGTACTTTAACTTTTGCATTTTAAGGGAGAGGCAACAGGTTGGTTCCTGGGTTTGCAGAGATGGGGGGTGGAGGTGGGCAGGGAAAATGACTTCTGTCACAGAGGCCCGAGTCCTTATGACTAAACCCTGCCTCCCTGGCCCTCTCTGGCATTGACTTTACCATTGTTTGCACGCTGAGCCTCAGTTGACACATCATGTCCCTGAGCATCTCATGTCGGGAGGGCAGTGATCTCTCCTCTGTAGTGGGTCCTCCATCTGTCTGTTTAGGGTCCCTCCATTCCTGGATGCTGAGCCTCTTCTGGGAGGCAAGCAGACAGGCCCGAGTTTCATTTCTTTTGGCCTGGTCCCCAGGTGTGTACTGTACACTAGGCAGGTGTACAGAAGCTCTGGCTGCTGTGCGATGTGTGTGTGTGTGTGTGTGTGTGTGTGTGTGTGTGTGTGTGTGTGTGTGTGTGTAGAACATGAATGAATGAACTGCTCATGTCTTTACAGGGGAAGCTACAGATGTGGATTGACCTCTTTCCAAAGGTGCTGGGCCGGCCTGGACCTCCTTTCAATATCACTCCACGGAGAGCTAGAAGGTAATTAGCCTGGCTACAGACCCTAGCTGGGTCCGGGGCAGGAGGGCCATCACAGCTGTGGGAGAGAGGAAAGATGGTTGCATGTTAGACAGATTTTGGGCTACTAGGATCTTGGAACAGCTTGTTTGGATCTGGCTAAGTGTCCAGCCAGCCAGGCAGAAGGACTCTTTGGATGAGCTGGCCAGTCAGCTGGGGATATCACATCCTTTCCTGGAACATCTATGCAGAGACAAGTCATTCCCCCTGCCAGGTTTTTTCTGCGTTGTATTATTTGGAACACAAAAGATGTGATCTTGGACGACCTCAGCCTCACAGGAGAGAAGATGAGTGACATCTACGTGAAAGGGTAGGGTCCCCTGGGCCAGCTCCCTACCTCCCAGGGGTGGGCGAGCTCTCTCTCAGGCTGTGGTGTGGACATGGGGAAGACCCTTCCAAGGAGGAGCTCACAGTGGAGGGTCTATGCCTTTAGGGTGTCATTTCCCTCAAATTTCTTTGAGCTAAACTGGAAAGGACTGAGGGTGCTCTTGGGGACCCTCAGAGGCCTTAGATGGTCCTACTCTGTGGTGCATAGTGGGCTGTGTGAAGATTTCCTGGGGACTCCCTTACCAAGTTCTTTCACCTCCCCAGCTCTTCATGGGTCCAGTTAGAGGTTGCCCGCCTTGTGGTGCAGGTCTGTGGGAAATGCCCTGTAGTTGTGACCTTTGAACTGATGAAGGCTATCCTCTTCTGTGTGTGGTTAGCTGGATGGTGGGATTCGAAGAACACAAACAGAAGACGGACGTGCACTACCGCTCCCTGGGTGGCGAGGGGAACTTCAACTGGAGGTTTGTCTTTCCCTTTGACTACCTGCCCGCCGAGCAAGTCTGTGCTGTTGCCAAGAAGGTGAGTGACCCTTGACCTGTGGCACCAGGATCTGGGGGCTTCACATGCTAATGTGATCCCCTAGCTTTTAGCATTACAGCTGACACTGTTGCATGCTCTCTGTTGCTCCTGCGGCTGTGACCCCTGTCTCTGTTACCCACAGGGGTGCCCTCACCATCTCTGTACTCCACTTCTCTTTCCTTCCACCTGCCCCCAGTATCACTGTTGCCGGTGTCTCTGCCTTCCAGGATGACCCATAACTACATAGCATACACTTATTGTAAGCTCAAGTACTGCTGCCACTGCCTGTCTCAGCCATCCACACATACACTGAGAAGCATGGAAGGGCCTGGGACCTGAGGCAGAAGAGTCTAGAGACCCAGCATGACTGTCACAGGGCCAGAGGGTACAGCCAGCTGGGTACACCTTTGAGGGCAGACCTGGCCTGGGCCTGATGGTCGGGGTAGGGCTTAGATTCTTAGCAGCTCCAGGCTTAGGTCTCATCTGAGCATTAGTCTCTGCAAGTCTTGAAATGGTCCAAGAGTGGCAACGTCTTCCCCATACCTGGTCTACCCTCTGAGGTCAGCGGAGTGCAATGCATGGGTATGGGACAGGCTGGTTCCAAGACTCAACGATGCTTTCTGCTCCTTCCTGACACCAGTGGACAGGAGGTGTTCCCGGGCCCTCAGAGTACATGCCTGCATGCATGTGCCTATGTCCTATTGGTCTGATTTCTACCCAGAGGCAGTTCATGGTCCCAGTGTCACAGCCTCAGCGATGCCTCCCTCTCTCCAGGCTACAGTGTGGCTTTACCTTGAAGGGAAGCCCGAACGCACTTGGCTTCCTCGCTCTCTGAGTTCTCTTCAATACATCTCCCCAGCCCAACACACAGACTCATCTGAACCTCAGAGAAACCAGAGTGTCAAGCCAAACATTCAGGAACCATCAAAGGATTAAAAAACTTTTAAGCTTTTTAAGGGCTAAAGGGATTCTTCCACCCAGAGGTGGCAGTAGGTCCTACCAGAAAAGGCAGGCAAGTGTCAAGTCCAGCAATGCCCAGGCTCTCTATAGGTTCCGATCTTGCCTTTCCTCAGAGTTTGTCTATTATAAGCCTATTTCCCTCATGAGCAGATATTGTGCATGTCCGAGAGCACTCACCAAATGCTTAAGTACCTCTCTTTTTGCTGTGGACAGGGAGGATGAGGCTAAGAGCAAAACAGAAAGGGCTGAGGCATCATTCACACCGTCTCCAGGGTTCAGTGAGCCCTATAAAGAGAGTAGGCCTGGGTGAGGAAATTGAGGCAGAGATGTACATTGGTTGCTTGAACAGGAGGGGCCACAGTATTTTTTTTTACCACAGTGGGGGGGGGGGATGTCGCCAGGCCTTCCTGTTTCCTTTGGTGAAGAAGAGAATTTGGTGCTATGACCAGTGATTTGAGACTGATGGGAACATGGGGCAAAGCTGTAGTGATGATGCGAGACATGCACCCGTGCACACACACGTGGCTGCACACAGAGAGAGTGGAGTGGAGGAGGGGTGGGACGAGAGAGTACTAGTTGGCAGCTGGGAATCGGCACCTGGCAGCTCAGAGGGTGCAGTTGCAAGTGCTAGTTAAAAAGTCAGGCAGCACCTCTCTAGCACCCATGGTGAGAAAGGAAAGCTGGGTGGCTTCCTCATGGGGTGGGGGTCGGAGAGTCCAAACAGAATGACTTGTTGAGGCTATAGGGAAAGAGAAGGGTTGTCCTGGTGGAGGAAGGGAGAAACTCACAGGAGCAGGGTGCAAAGGAGCATGGTGCCCAGGTGTGAGGGGACACACATCTGGGAAGGAAGAGAAGACAAGTCCCCATGCAGAGGATGTCTAGATCCAGGAGGCAGGAGGGAGGGATCAGGCAGAACCAGCCAGGAGGGCAGCAGGGCTAATAGGTGCTTTTAGGGGCAGATCCTGAGAGGCAGGTGGGGCTTGCCCACAGTGGGAGCACTGATTAGCTGGTCTGAAGGGCAGGATGAGGTAGGCGAGGTGCAGGGGCTGCCAAGGCTATGGGCTCCCAGGCTCTGTTGCAGAGGCAGCCTTCTGCTGGTGAAGTTTGGGGCCCCTGGCAGGCGGGGGGGGGGGGAGGCCCTCCAGGGACCCCATTAACCAGCCGAGACTGTCGTAAAGTACAAGGTCTCCTTTCATCCCACTTATTTGAACCACCGCTGGTTGCTCAGCCTTATTCCCCACCTGGAGCCCAGCACACCCACTGGGGCCTGCCATGCAGTCAGGCCCCCACCCTGCAAATAAACAGCTAGTAAAAGGGCCCAGGCCAGGAGCATAATGAGCGCCTGGGACCTGGGGGGCTCATTCTCCAGGCTGAGCCCCTGACCAGCTGCTCCCACCAGGGGCCGTTTGAACCTCAGGCTCATTACTGAGCCCCTGAGCCTGTAAACCAGCCTGCTGAGGAATGGAGGCTGCTGGCAGCCCTGCAGGCAGCCTGGAGCTGGCTGTAAAAGCCGGTTAGAGGAAGCGGGCACCTGCAGGAGGCTGGGCCAGGCAGCCCTGTGGGAGGCAAAGGCAAAGAGGGGTGGCTGGGGCCAGCCTTGCTCTGCTTTCCTTCAATGCAGACTGCAGCTCAGGCCATGGGACTATGCATGATGGCGGGCCACTCTTTGTGGACAGTGGCCATGGGCTCCTCTTAGGAAGTTTGGTGATGTGTGGGTGACTGTGAAGGTTGGGGGGGGGGTGTTCATGGCAGGCTTAACGGATGTTGTTTGCTGTGGCTGCTGTGACATGGTACCTGATAGAAATGTAAGAGAGAAGAGGTTTATTTTGGCTCATGGTGAGAAGAGGAACAGTCCATCACAGTGGGCAGGCACAGTGCCGTGACTGCATAGTGTGGGGAATGTGGCTGCTAATATATCCACAGAACAGGATGCAGGGAGTGGGGCGATGCTAGTACTTGCCTGTCTTCTTTATCTCTCCCTATATATTCATTCTGAGAACCCACCCCATGGGATGATGCCTCCTGCAGTTGATGGTGGGTTTTCCCTCTGTTAAACCTTCCTGGAAACACCCTCACAGGACACTACTAGGTGTGTCTTCTAGGTTATTCTAAACACTGTCAAGTTGACAGTGAAGATCAACTATCTCCTTGGTGTCCGGGGCTAGACACGTCTGTGGTTACCTGGGCTGCCCAGCTCTTACCCATATGGGTCCAGGTCTTAGGTTGGTCCCACAGGATGCTTCCTATACTTGCCACCTGTTCAGGTAGAGCCACAGGGAACAGATCAATCACTATGATTGCCCTGCAGGTTGAGAGTCATTAGACCCATGGGTCAACTTGCTCTCATCCTCCCAGATGCCTGGTTCCAGAAGGTGCTGATCTCTGGGATATGGGAGACAATCCAGGTGGGAACTGCTTCCCCCAGCAGGGTGGGGAAACGTCTTGGCAGGCTCTAGGGGTGGAGGTGGGTTGGAGGAGTGGGAGGGAAGATCCGGGGACCTGCCTCAGTGGCAGCTGCTTATAGCAGTGCCTTGCTTCCTTCCAGAGACAGCTGGGATTTATCCTGATGCTCTCTGCCAGCCCACATGTTCCAGAGACCACATGGGCAGTACCCATTTTAGGGCTAAGAGCAGGACCCTGGAACCCAACCACCTGCGTTTGAACCCCAGCTTGCCACTCCCTGTGCTGTGCGTCTGGACATTCTATGTGCTTTGGGTTTCCTCTTAAGTGGTTGGAAGATGGTTCAGGACCCAGCCTAGGAGATGGTGCCACCCACCATGGTCCTCCCTGTATCAGTGAACAATTAAGACACCCCCCCCCCACGCGCAGACAGGCCCATAGGTCGACCTCACCTAGACAGTTCTTCAGTGGAGACTTTTCATTTCAGGTGAATCTAAAGTGTGGCAAGCTGACGTTATTAACCAGCCATCACCTCCCCCCTCCCCGAACACTGCCAAGCTCTTCCTAGTCTTCCTGATAGGACCTGGCTTGGGCATGACCCTCAGGGATACACTGCTGCACAGCCGCTGCCTTCTAGCCTTCCAGGCCAGAGGGACTTCCCAGTTTGCAGCCTTGGAGAAACCTTTCTAACCTTGCTTCCCCAATCCTCCTTTGGGTCAGGATGCCTTCTGGAGACTCGACAAGACAGAGAGCAAAATCCCAGCACGTGTGGTCTTCCAGATTTGGGACAATGACAAGTTTTCCTTCGATGACTTTCTGGGTAAGCCTCAGTTCTATCATTCTGAGCTGCCCAGGACCCCGAGTTCAGGGTCGCATGGTCACCAGCATAAGTGAAGCATGCAACACAGAGATACGTCAGAGAGAACAGGGTGGCCCTGGAGTGGGTCCTCAGCAGAGGTGATCCTTGAGCCATGTCAAATGGTGGGACTCAAGAAGGAAGGGGTCACGGTGGGGCCATGCTGGCACTCATGGCTGCCTGGCCTCACTTCTAACAAGGAGGTACCAAAGATCCCAGGTCATGCCAATCTAGCAATAGAGAGCCCAGAAATGATGGGGGTCAAGTCACTGTTTCTCCTTATGCCCCAAGGGCTGTCCTAATGACCAAGGGCTCTGACTGGGCAGCCTGAGAAGCCACGCTGGGGCACAGGGAGTTGGGCTGAAGGGTAGAAGTGAAGATGAGGAGGGCATTGTATAAGGCCAGCAAGGAGTGCTGAGAAAGAAACAAGTTGGTAGCAGTCCTGCTAAAGGTAGGAAAATTAGTGCTGACACATGGTCTGTCCATACATGGGATATTATCCATATATACAAAGAAAAGAGTTGCTGCTCCTGACTCCATTTGATGGCCCTTGAAAACATGCCAAGTGACAGAAGCCAGCAGAGGAAAGACAAAAGTACTGCGTAAGTCCATGTCTCTGAGATGCTCACACCTGACAGATCTAAAGAGGGCAAAAAGGCTGAGGAGATGGCCCTGCCACTAAAGTGCTTGGAGTGCAAGCTTGAGAACCTGGCTTCAAGCCCAAAACTTACATTTAAAAAACAAAACAAGCACAACAGTCAGATGTGGTGGCATTTACTTGTAATCTCAGAGCTGAGGAAGTAGAGACAGGATTTTGGATACTCCAGTCAGCATAGCCTACCTGGCCAGTTTCAGGCCAGTGAGAGACCTTGTCTCAAACAAAACAAAACAAACAAACAAACAAAAAAACCCCACACACAAGGGGAACAGCACCTAAGGAATAATATCCAAGATTGACTTCTGGCCTGTTCAGGCACATGTACCTGCATACATGAACGCGCACATGCAACACACACCCATGCACGTGTGCATGCGCATGCGCACACACGCACACCCAAAGCAGGGAAGAGTAGATTAATGATAGTATAGGGAGCAGTGTCAGTGGACAGAAGAACAGGTTCCTTTCTAGGTGCAGGAAATGTTCTGTAGTTAAGAGGAGGTCTATGGTTGTGTTACTCGACTCTAGGTTTGAACATGCGTAGAGTGGTGATTTCTTTTAAATTGAAGATTTTTTTTTTATTTTATACATATGAGCATTTCGTCTGCATGTATGCACACCCCGTCCATGACCAGTGCCCACAGAGGCCAGAAGAGGATGTCAGTTCCCTTGGAACTGGAGTCACAGATGCTTGTGGGGCATCCTACGGATCCTCCCAACACTCACCGGTGGTGATTCTTCTTCATGGTTTTGGGATAGGTTCATTTTTAAATTATTGACCTCCATATATATTTTTTTATGTATCAAAAATACGGGACACATTGCAAATAGTTTCTACCATTTTAATTTTTAAAAACTATTTAATTTCTAATATGTGTGTCTGTGTAGGTTTCTACACAGGAGTGCAGGTGCCGGTGGAGTTCAGAGGCATCTGCTTCTGCCAGAAATAGAGTTACACGGGGCTGTGCACTGCCCAACATGTGTGCTGGGAGGAGCCTGTGCAAGTGTAAAACATGATCTTCACTGCTGAGCCATCTCTCCAGACCCTGCCTTTAAAATACTATGAAGTCTTTTTTTTAAAACTGATTTTAGGCATCAATATATCCTTTATAAATGAGGCTTTAGAAAATTTATTTCAAAAGAAAATGTCATCTTTATTGAGAAAAGAAGCAACATTCAAAACGATAGTTTTTTTAAAAAAAATGAAACTTAAACCTTTAACAAACACTGCCTTTGGACTCCCTTGGATTTTGCTTCTTTACCATCGACTGCATTTCCTAGTCACATATTTTTTTTAAAATATATTATTTATTTATTATGTATACAGTGCTCTGCCTGCCAGAAGAAGGTATTAGGTCATATTATAGATGGTTGTGAGCCACCATATGGTTGCTGGGAGTCGAACTCAGGACCTCTCGAAGAGCAGTCAGTGCTCCTAACCTCTGAGCCAACTCTCCAGTCCCCTAGTCACATATTTTATATCTCAAAAGAGAAACAGAGAACATGGCCCATGTGGGCCAGCGTTCACCTGCCCATTCAGATGTCCATAGTTGTTACAGGAAGATGATTCACGCCCAGAGACATTTGAATGGGAAAATGAAATGTATTGTCTTCCTATGGTAGCATGATTCAACTGTACAAAACATATCGGCACCTAAGGACAGATGTTTGCAACTACAAGAGGCATGTCCACATGGACAAGACAACGCTGATGTCCAGGGCTGAGGGGACGAGGGAGTTGCTGCATAGTAGGCAGCGGTTTCTTTTAGGGGACAGGAATAGCTGTGCAACTCCATGACTCTACCTAATGTCACTGAGTGGGTCATTTAGAATTAGTGGGGGGCTAGGAGATGACTTGGTGGGTAAAATGGTTTCTGTGCACAAAGGCATGCTGCTTACTGGCTTGCTCCGTGTGGCGTGTTCAGCATGCTTTCTTGTACAACGCAGGATCACCTCCCTAGGGGGGGGTGACCTTGCCCACAGTGCCTGGGCCCTCCTACATCAATCGTTAATGAAGAAAATGGCCCACAGAACAATCTAACGGAGATGGTTTCTCAATCAAGATTCCCTCTTCCCAGATGACTCTAGCATGTGTTGAGTGGAATAAACAAACTTAACTAGCACGCGCACGCGCACGCACACATCTATACTATATGGACGTGCATATATATATGTATATATACATACATATATGTGCATGCATGTATTTTGCCATTATAAAAATCATGATGGTGTGTGGAGGCCATGGGCGTATGAATTTAGAAGTACTGGAGAAATGGCGTCTGTTCTCAGAGCGAGGAAACAGAACGGGGAGGTTACACACTTATGCATGATCGGATGGTGAGGGCCTGAATGGAGAGAGCAAGAGGCCGTGGACAGGAGCCAGGGAGCTGATGGAGCTGACCCTTGGCTGAACCGTGAGACAAGCTGAAGAGGGTGACAATGAGCTCTTAAATCTGCCCACCCAGAGTGGCCCTAAATGGACAGTGACTGGGGCATCCTCTAAGAGCATTGCTCTTCCACAGGCTCCCTGCAGCTGGATCTCAACCACATGCCCAAGCCAGCCAAGACGGCTGAGAAGTGCTCCTTGGACCAGCTGGATGACACCTTCCATCCAGAATGGTTTGTGTCCCTTTTTGAGCAGAAGACGGTGAAAGGATGGTGGCCTTGTGTGACAGAGGAGGGTGAGAAGAAAGTCCTGGCGGTGAGTCTTTTCTCTCTAGTCCAGGGGAGGGCATGGAGCTATCTCTGCCATGGAACCCAGGGGCACAGGCACGTGCTGTCCTCTCTTCTCTCTATTATTTTTCTCCCTGTGTGCATGCTCATGTGTATGTGTGTGTACAGGTATGGGGTGGGGGTGAGGCCAAAGGTCAGTCTTTGGTGCTAATCCTCGGTGCCAGCTACTTTATTTTCTGAGATGGGATCTCTCATTGGCTTCCGGCTCTCTCATTAGGGTAGGCCATCTGGACTAGCAAGCCAACAGGGAACTGCCTGTCTCTGCTTTCCAAGTCCTAGAATTTCAAGTGTGTCACCAGGCCTTGGTTTCTATGTGGGTTCTGAGGATCTAGCTAAGGTCCAAAGGCTTGCAGGACAAACACTTTACTGACTGAGCCTTCTCCTAGGCCCCCCTCTGTCTGTCTGTCTATCTTCTAAGGTGTTTCCCCTCTTCCTATTCCAGCCTTCCTCTCTCAAGGCTCCTATTTCAGGGGAGACCTGTTGAATCGGACAAATGACCTTAGAGAGATTAATTCTAAATATCTCTGTGATTGGGGCTTCCTGCTGGATGGACAGAGACCATGCCTCTTCTGTTCCATGTAGGACCCTCTCAGGGATCCCCTTTCCTCCTCCTCCTCCTCCTCTTCTTCTTCCTCCTTCTCCTCTTCCTTTTGGTTTTTCAAGACAGGGTTCCTCTGTGTAGCCTCAGCTGTCTTGGACTCGCTTTGTAGACCAGACTGGCCTCAAACTCACAGAGATCCATCTGCCTCTGCCTCCCGAGTACTGGGATTACAGGCATGTGCCACTGCGCCTGGCTTCAGGGATTATTTTTTGCCTGACAAGAGGTCTGCTCTGGTAGGTGGAGGATGGGTGGCTGGAGGATCAGGATGAGCACTCCTTTCCTGGAGTCCACAGCACCCCCAGGGACAGAGTTAATCCCTGACTGGTTCCTTAGACAGAACAGTTGGCCAGCCCTCAAGTGGCCCTTGAGGTAAAATGCTCTCGTTGTACAAAGACTTATGATAACCAATAAGAAATGCATCCCAGAAGGAAAACTAGCAAGATACATGCACAGATAACTCACAGCATTATTACTGTGACTCATTACATAACACAAGACAGTCAGTTCCCTGGCAGTTAAAGAACTATTTTATTTTATTTTTTAAAATATATTTTATTAATTTATTCATATTACATCTGAATTGTTATCCCATCCTTTGTATCCTCCCATTCCTCCCTCCTCCCATTTTCTCCTTATAAAGAACTATTTTAAAAGATGCTTTTTGGTTTATTAAATTAGATTGAAAAATGAAAAACAAAAAAGAGAAAGGTTCATGCTGGTGAATTTACAGGAGATGAGCCTCGCTCCCTCTGCTGGGGAATGCATGGTCTGCCTCACTGTGTGTGGGGCAATTAAGTACCACACAGTGCAGGATTTAGCAACATCTGTGCCCTTGGACTCTGCCATCCCATTTCTAAACTCTCAGCTCAAGAAATAACTGGATAAAATTAAAAATTTAGGTTCTGAGTTGTTTGTTGTGCTATTATTTATTTATTTCAAGGAGCCGAAACAACATAAAATGAGCCAAAATAAGCAGTTACTAAATAAACTATGGTCAACCAACCTTAGTCTGGTTTGCAATCATTAGAAACCAAACTTTAAATAATATATAATTATATAGTGAAATACCTCCCCCAGTGAAAAAGCTATGGAGCTGCATACACAGGGCTGTGTCTCTGTGTCTCATATGCTTGCAGCTCTGATGAATAAGAACTTTGGAAATAGGGGGCTGGAGGGATGGCTCAGTCCTTTTCTAGAGGACCCAGGTTCGGTTTGCAGCACCCACATTGTTTGGCTCACAGTTACCTGTAACTTCAGCTCAAGGGAATCCAGTGCCCTCCTGGCCTCCTCAGTCACCTGTTTCTCTCTCTCTCTCTCTCTCTCTCTCTCTCTCTCTCTCTCTCTCTCTCCTCTCAAGTAAAATAAATTTAAAAAATAAGATAAAATAAAGGTTAAAATGGTAACAAAACAAAACATGCTGGGAACACCTGTCTCCATGTAGAATAAGTGGGTGACTGCCCCCTTCTGCACATATTTCTGTAATTTTTGAATGCTTCTGTGATTAGAACAACCCAATGTGAGATATATATATATATATATATATATATGGAGAGAGAGAGACAGACAGACAGACAGAGACAGACAGACAGACACACACACACACACACACACACACACACACACACACAGAGAGAGAGAGAGAGAGAGAGAGAGAGAGAGAGAGAAAGAGAGAGTCATAGCTTGATTTTCTGCTCTTATTATAAAACACAAACAAATTCAGCCTGAGGAGGAAAAGGTTCCAGATTATAGCCCATCACAGAGGGAAGCCGAGGTAGAACTTAAGACAGGAACCTGGAGGCAGGAACTGCAGCAGAGGTCATGGAGGGGAGCGATTTGCTTGCCTCTTCTGGTTTACTCAGCTACCTTGCTTATACAGCCCAAGGCCACCTGCCCAGGGACAGCACCGACCATGTCAATTGACAACTAAGAAAACACTCCATAGATGTGCTCACGGGCCAATCTTTTCTAGACAGTTCCTCAACTGAGTCTCTCTTCCCACTTGACTCTGCTTTGTGTCAAGTAGGCAGTTGAAGCTAAATGTGACACGTGTTTATTTTATCTGATGTTTATGCTTGTGTGTTTGCATGTGTACCATATGTGCATAGGGTCCAGTAGAAGACAGAGCAAGGCATGGTCATTGTGAATCGTCATCTTTCTGTGAGTGGGGAATTGAACCAGGTTCCTGGGCAAGACCAGTACGGACTCCAAACTGCTGAGCCATCACTCTAGATGGCGCACCACAACCCTACATTAAAAAAACAAAACAAAACAAAACAAAAAAAAACAACAGTGTAGTTCTTCTGTTTGTCCTGGTTTGGCTCTGCTCTGGGTCACTGGCCAGATGTCCCAATCAAGCTCCATTGATGTCCACAGGGGAAGCTGGAAATGACCTTGGAGATCGTTGCAGAGAGTGAACACGAAGAACGGCCTGCTGGCCAGGGTCGGGATGAACCCAACATGAATCCAAAGCTAGAGGATCCAAGGTCAGTCGATTGGCCCTGGAAGCAGGCCGCTGCCACCTAGGAGGCACCCAGTAGGTAGCTTTACAGAGGCTATGTGGTCTTAATGGTTTCGAGAGATGCAGGCCATGGACACAGCCTCAGTGAACACTGGGTTCATCGATTAATTCGTGAAGCAGGTGCAAAGCCAGGCACAAGGTGCAGGTGGCTGAGGCAGGAGGATAGCAGGTTCCAGGCCAACATGGGCTACATAGCAAGATACTGTGTCAGAATCCAAAACACAAAAACAAGCAAACAAAGCAAAAAGAAGTGGGCCCCATAGAAGCGGTTCCCTGTGGGTTTTGTGTCAAGTGTACTGCATTAGGGTCCTGTATCCTAGACTCCGCCCTGCTGGGTAGTTCCGCTATTCACAGAGGAGACTTGGCTTAGCAGCCTTAAATGCAGTCACTCCAGCTAAGAAACTCAAGAGAGGAAGCTAGGGTTTTCCAGCCTCCTGGGCAATTGCTGAAGATGCTATGGGGACTCAGTTCAGGGCCGTGTTTGGCGCCACCCACCATGGTGCCCTTGAAAGAGAGTGTAGGTGGCTAACTTTATCAGGGTGCTGTCCTCGTGCCGTGGGGCTAGAGAGTGGGGAGAGGCACCTTTGGCCCAGGATGTTGGGATTTGATGGGCAAAGAGGGAAGTGCCACGACTCAAGGCTAGCCAGCAGATGCTTAAAAAGAACAAGACTGAGACACAAAGCCCCTCTGTGTTCTTTGAGTTGTGGTACCCACAGGAGTGTGCAGTTCTTCCTTAGGAGTGAATGAGTGAAGATCGGCTTTTCTGGCCTCTCTATTCTCCATCCTTCCAAAGCCCAGCCCAGCAGTGTACACGGGGTCAATCAGCCTGGCTTATCTGGGGCCCAGTGTACTCTCAGCAAACATGGCATCCTGGAAACTCAGCCCTGCTCCCAAGCATGTGCTCTGTGACTGAGGATAGGTTCAGAAGGAGAAAAGGACGTAAGGAAAGGGTCCTGAAGATGGGGCTCAGCAGCACCAGGGATGCAGGTGACACAGGCAAGCATCATCTCAGCAGAGGCTCTGGGAGGATGGGCTGAGTGCTCCTGCCATAGTCAGACTTTTTAACCTACCATCCCAGCTGATAGCAGTGTCTGGAGGAAACAGTCCTACAGAGGTGCTCAGCTGACCCCTGGGATCTCACTTCTAGGCGCCCTGACACCTCTTTCCTGTGGTTCACCTCCCCGTACAAGACCATGAAGTTCATCTTGTGGCGGCGCTTCCGATGTGCCATCATCCTCTTCATCATCCTCTTCATCCTCCTCCTCTTCCTGGGTATCTTTGTCTACGCCTTCCCGGTGAGCAGCCTGTTGTGGGGAGGTGCTACCTTGGGAGAGTCCCTTGCTTTTCATATGTTCCCTGGATCTGGTGGCATCCAGGTCACTGGTTAAAATCAGAGGTGGTTGCACCACTGAAAAGTCCACTCCAGCCTGGTGGGGGAAACACTCAGAAACTGCATCCCTGGAGCTTCCAGCATGACTTGCACAGGAAGTCCACTGGTTGGAGAATCTCTCCTTCCTAGCACTGTGTGATGCTGGGATAGCTTTGGGGAGAGACTTGTGACTCTTATAAGTTTCAGGAGCATCCTGAGACTTGTAAGTTTTGTTTGCTTCCTGAGCCTTATCAATATCAGTGTGGACGAAATTCACACAAGAGGCTTGGGCCTAGTGTGGCAGAGCCATACCATCTAGGGATGCTGGGGCCCTGTTTCTGCCTGTGGTGGTTGTTGGGTAAGCCTCTGCCCTGTCCCTGCCTGTGGCTTTCGCAGCTCTCAGAGGATCCTAAAAATGGCCAGCCCGGAGTCTCTTGACACTTCAGGCCTTGAAAGTGTTGAAGTACTGTTGAGCTGGGACTTGAGTTTTTCTGTTCTTTTTATATGGGGGAAACCCCACACTTTTATTTATTTATTTAATCTATTTATTTTTTAAGATTTGTTTTTATTAATGTGTGTGCATGTATATGCCCATGTAAATGTATGCCACATATATGCAGGTACCCATGGAGGCCAGAAGGGGGCACCATTGGATCTCTTGGAGCTCCAGTTATAGGTGGTCCTGAGTTGCCTGACATGAGTCCTGGGAACAGAACTTACCCTGAGCCATACCGCCAGCCCACAAACGTTTAGCATCAACACTTCACAGCTACATCAGATCCAGAAAGGGGAAGGGACTGGCCGTAGGCTGCACAGCCATCTGTGTGCAGTTCATGACCACAGTTTGATATGGCTGTCACTGAGGGCCATATGCATCCGGGTCACCATCTCCGACCAGAGAGGTGGCTTGGAAAATTATTCCCAGGTGTACTGTGTGATCTGGGACTCCCTGCAGGAAGAAGTGGATAGAAAGGGCTCTTCCACTGAGGGCTAGACACTGGGATGCCTGCTCAGTGCACCTTGCCTCCTGGGAGGAAAAGTTAGGACTACAGCTCACCCTGCATGTTCTGCACAAACCTTAAGTAGCAGCAGAGCTGACTTCCGGGTTTGGCTAGTCAGTCCCCAGCTGCCTTTGAGGCCACATTGGCAGGAAAGCCTTTAATGGCATGCCTGATGGCTGTGGTTATTTGCTGTGCACTGGCTGTGGTCACCTGGCTCCTGTCACAATGTCTGCTGGACTCGGCAGGACACTGAAGTCAGGTGACCAAACTGACTGGGGTCCTGGGTGGGCCCAGGCTGTGAGGGCTGATGTTTGTGCCATTTCAAGGGACACTTTAAGGACAAGAAGATAACAAATACACAAATACAGCATCCTTGTCAGGTCTCCCAGTGAAAGCCGGGTGGTGGGGGAGGGTAGGAGTACAGTCCCCTCTTCCGGCGTGGCTCAGGTCACCTTTTCTCACTTGGTATGGTCAGCTTCTACTCAGTGAACTGAGTGCCTTGAATTAAGTAGGGATCTGTGCCCAGGCAGGGAGGGCCTGGGGCCACAAGGGAGAGAGTGTGAGGCAGAGACCCAAAGGAATAATAAGGTTGCACTGAGATTATAGCTGCGAATTAGGAATCAGGGCTTCTCCAGGCATGGTCCAAGGAGCATTAGCCTCCATGTCACTAGGAAGCTTCTAGGAGTCAGAGTTCTGGCTGGCTCAGCAGGAAGCTGCCCTCTAGCACAGTCAGAATGGAGTAGCCCGGTTGTTGTAGGAGACGGAGCATTGCTCTTGGACCTGGGAACATGGGCTCCACCAACATCTGTGTGTGTGACCTTAAGTGTGGAAGAGGCTGGACTAGGTGAACCCCAGGCTTCTGGGGGGTTCAGGTCAGGTTCTGCTTGTGTTTTCAAGCTGTTGCATCTTAAATAGAATCCCTTATTTAATTGCCTAGAGGGCAGGATCATGTCCTAAACGCCATCACCACAGCTGTTTGAGTGTCTACCCAGTCCTGCCCCGCTTGGCCCTGAGTGGTAGTCTCAGGGCTGTGGCTGGAAGAAAAGCCAGTCCCTTCTACTCCGGGAGGGGGTGGCACTTCTGAGGAGTCTGAATTTCCTCTGGTGCCTAGGATGCTCCTTTCATTTTCCTGGAGTGTCTCCTTTATGTCCTGACCTCTCAGAGCAGCACGTGGAGCACAGGTGGATCCAGGCCAGGCCTTCAGGCTCCAGGGGCCAGCAGGATTAGGCTACACACCTTTTGCTTGTAGGCCTGGCTGCAGTCCAGAATCCCATCACATAGTCGCTTGGCCTGTCTTGTACCTGGGCCTGTCGGCTCACCTGCTTTTAGTAGGTGGGGCAGAGGGCCTACTCTAGCCAGTGAAGGCTACCCAAAGTGAAGCTGCTCCAGCCCTGTTAGACCACCCCCACTGTCTTGGAGGGTCCCCTAGGAGGGATAAGGGGGGCCCTTCTGACTCCTCTGGCCCCTCCGAGCCTACCGGGAGCAGGGCCAGACTGAGGCAGCAGAAGCGATTTGGCGGAGAAGGAGGGCCGGCTTTGTTTCCAGGGTTGGCTTTCCAGGCCAGCGCTGGAGAACATACTGTCCCAATTAGGAGCCCTGTGTTGTGTTGTGTGTTTTCATGGCACTTGAAGGGGATGGTGGGGGAGGGGAGACTCCGTCAGGGCTCTGTGGAGGATGAACCTGTCTCTGATGCCAGCCCCTTTTATGGGTTGCCCTATGTACCCGCACCCCACCTTAAGGCTTTCTGGACAGTGGCTTGGTGATGGGATTAGCCCTGAGCCTCCTGTTTGTGGGTATGAGAGTAGGGGTTGGGAATCCTGGAAATGGCCAGGGTCGGCTTTAGCTTGATGGGTAAGGAATGTTTTAAGGGTGGGGTGTGGAGCCTGCTGTGGGCTAGTAGGTGGCAAAGGCAGGCTGCAGGCAGGTGGTGGAGACCCGGAAGCCCAACCCCTTACCTGCAGCTTTACCCTCAGCCCAATGACAGCAGCTCGCACCCATGTTGACCCTGAAGGGTTCACCGTTGTCTGCGTCTTTGTCTCTTCTTTCTAGAACTATGCTGCCATGAAGCTGGTAAAGCCTTTCAGCTGAGGACATTTGCTCTGGAGAAAGGGGCGCAGGCTGCCTTCTGGCCCAGGACCATCTGCTCCTCCATTCCTCTGGGATCTGGTGGTCACCCTATTTCATCATCTCTTCCCCCCCCCCCCCCCATCCAACACTCCTATGGATGAACTCTTGGTTTTCTCAATATAAAGCAGACAGAAACACAGACTCCTTGACTATGTGTCTACAGTCCCTGAGTGAGGGAGGCTGTGGGTGGGAGGGGGTTGTCTGGGGAAGATCACGGTGCTGGTGGGGTGTTATCACTTCATGGCCAGTGTTTTGGAGGCAGAAACAGCTAGGGCAGGAGGCTTTGAGGCTTAGTGTCTGGCCCAGTGACCGGTATCTTCTTTCTCCCCTGCCCCTTCCCACCCTCCACCTCCCATCCTCCACTTGTCAAGTATGTGCATGTGTGCATGCACGTGAGCACACACACACACACACACACACACACACACACACACACACACACACACATTTTCTGCAGAACTCCCCCCCCCCCCATTTCTAGGGAGTTATCATGTGCTGGTAAGAGCCTCAGGCTGGGAGGGTGGCCTGACCCCTGGCTTTGACCTTGTCACATACACTTCTGCAATCCCTCTGCTCGGCTTCCACACCCTGCTGTAAATATCTGGCTGGATCGAGACACCTTTTCCTTGTGGTCTGAAGCTTGGCCTTGGCGTGGGTCTGAAATTTCCTGCGGGAACCAGACTTAATCCGCAGGAGCAGCAGGACCGCACTCACAAAACGCAGAGCTGGAAGGCTCCCCTCCAAGGCTTCCAGGAGAGAGGCCTCTGCCTCAGGGCTTAGAGTGCTGGCTGTCTCCTGTCACCAGGAGGCTTCTCCTATTTCCTACTGTGAGCTGGTTCCCCTGGCCCAGGTCCCTGGGCCCAGGAGGGATTCTCCCCCTTGCCCTCCCATTATCTACCACCCCCACACTCTACCCCCCCATACCCCCCCAGCTCCTGGGGCTGTGGGATTCCAGCTGAGGCGCCATCTGATTGACATGAGGAAGCTGGTACCCAGTTACTCTTGCTTCATGTTGGGCCAGGAGAACCTGGCAGCCAGGCCCCCCTGTCCCGAAGGCTTGCTGCCTGAGCCCAGGATCCAGGGGCACACCTCACCCAGAAAGCAGAACAAGGACCGGCCTACAAGCTCTTTGGGATGGTCCTACCTAGTGAGGAGGCTTTCTTGGGTCTATGCTGTGCCCAACAGTGTATGGCAGGAGGGACAGGAGCCTTTGGAGGAACCAGAGGAGAAGAAGTAAGGATTGCCTCACCTCAGGAAGGGCCAGGGAACTTTGAGATTTCTGAAGATGGGGAAGAAGCAGATACCATCTAGGTATCAGAGACATAGCGGAGAGAAGATGGAGTAGAGCTGGTTTTTGTAGATAGAAAATATTAGCTTGGAAAAGAAGGGAGGAAGGGCGGGAGGAAGGGAAGGAGGGAGGAAGGAAGGAAATAAGGAAGGAAATAATTACATCTGTTTTCTCCAGGTATTAGAACGTAAGAGAAACCCTTTAGCCTCCCAGCTGCTTTGAAAGGGTCTGGAGGGCTACTGTGAACACTATTTCTTTCTCTATTCTGCATGATAAATAATAGAAAATCTATTCAGATGAGTAAACAGACCTCAGTGGTTTCACTGAAATAGAAATATACTAAAGGACGGGCTTCAGGCAAGGACTGATCCAGCTTCATGCCTAGGGATTTGTCTTTCCACTATCCTTTGGGGTGGTTTCTCTTTATAGTTAACCCTGTAGCTAGGATTGGGCTTGAAGCTGCTTCCTGAGACGACACTAGCCATTAAGCAAATCTCAAGCATAGAAATGGGGCTGTGGGATGGATAGCTAGGAGACAAATGTCCTGCCAACACATATGATATTGAGATACTTCATGTGGCAGGCCCAAGGTGAGCTCCAAGGCTGCCCCTGTGAGAGGAAGATGACTCCCACAGGCCGAGGAAGCACCTTTTCATGTTTCAGAGAGGCTCTGGGACTGGGAGGGTTGGAGACCTTCTTGGAACACAGTGGTAACACCTGAGCCGGACAGAATGGTGTCCTACGCAACAGGAGGGTTGTTCCTAGCACTGACAGAAACAGAGCCTTGGAGTCCCATGGAGTGTGCTAGTCATCAGGGCAGAACTGTGAGTGATTCCAGAGAAGATGGCAGTTGTGGGGGCGGGGAGGGGGAAGGGGAGGTTTGCAGAAAGAAGGGCAAGGCCAGGTGTGAAGAGCCCTGGCCAGTCATTGTGGCGAGTGCCTTTAATCCCAGCACTTGGGAGAAAGAGACAGGTGGATCGCTGTGAGTTCGAGGCCAGCCTGGTCTACAAAGCGAGTCCAGGACAGCCAAGGCTACACAGGGAAACCCTGTCTTGAAAAACCAAAGGCAGGGGGAAAGAAAGAAAGAAACTGAACTTCCATTCTGAGGCAACAAAAGAACACAGGAGGGTGTAAAGGTAGGCTGACTTTGTTCAGAACCATGTGTTTAAGAAAAAAAAAATCTAGTCTAGTTTTTCTCCTGGGAGATGAGAGTTCTCTTAGGGACAGAGTAGCTTTAAGTATGTAACCACACTGGAAGATTGTCCTGCTGGAGACAGCTCTGGTGAGCTCACCCAAATTTCAGTGTGGCCTGAGGTCACAGAGGCCAAGCAGGATACTGGGCAGCTGGCATGTGAAGGCTGTTCTAGAAGACTGGCTCAGTAATAAGAAGTCAGTGGTGATTCATTTACTCATTTCTACAAGACATCATATACAGGGAGTGTGTACGTGTGTGTGTGTGGGGGGGGGCACGGTGGCAAGGTACAAGGTTTTATAAGATAAACATAGCTCTGAGCGTGGATCAGGAGGTATGGGCTGGCAGGTGCACCGAGAGCAGCCATCACAAGTTAAAGGCAAGGAAATAGGAGATGGAGAAGTTTGCAGAGACAGACCCTCATAGTAAATGGAGTCCCCACACAGGCAGGCAAGCTCAGACACAGGCTCCCAGCTCCACACATCTTGCTCTGTGGCAAGGTCTGGTTCAGATCTCAAGAACTGCTGTGGAAAGAGCAGGGCGTTCCATGCAAAGCTGGGGCGGTATGGTCCCTGCCCCAGAACCCCGGGGATGAGTAGGATGGCCCAGTGCAATCCCCTCACATGGCCTAAGGTTCTGGGAATGTGGGATGACCAGATAAGCCCCAAGCCACCCTGTATTGTTTGATTTTTATCACCAGCAGACAGTGGGACTGTTTATCAAATCACACCTGGACAAGAGGATTCAAATACTTTCAGGTATTTACAGCTGGGCTCTCTCGCCTTCTATTATAGAAAGTTCTAGAAAGCTTCTTCTCTAGAGCCTCACTTCACCCTCTCTCTTTCATCTGCTGTGGTCAGACAAATCAAAGTATAGCCGCTGTCCTTGGCAATGGCAGGTTTGGGAAGAGGCCCTGTAACTAGGGAAAGTGGTGGGGAGATGAAGAAGGCTTGGGTGTTTCTAGAAAGGTTTTCTAACAAATAAAAAGCATAACACAAACAGATAGACAGACAGACAGACAGACAGACAGACAGACAGACACACACACACACACACACACACACACACACACACAGAGAGAGAGAGAGAGAGAGAGAGAGAGAGAGAGAGAGAGAGAGAGAGAGAGAGAGAGATTGATTTTCATCTTGCTCTTACTCTTGTGGGGATGTGGAGCAATGGCATCAAGGCCACTCCCCTGTGACTGAGGTGGGCTGGCCCAAGGAAGATGGCAGAATGGAGGGAAGGGGCCAAGCCCTTAGCTGCCTGACTCCTGGCCGGATGCCCTGCATGCAGGTCACAAGCTCCCTACAGCTGAAGCCCCCATTGGTTTGTGTTGCCTGGCTACAGAGCTCCACTCACCCCCTGGGAGCTGTCTTGAATAAGGCATGCATGGGTACTATATCTTCATATGGTGTGTGTGTGTGTGTGTGTGTGTGTGTGTGTGTGTGTGTGTGTGTGTGTGCATATACAGCCAGAGCTCACCAATTGGCTAGGCTAACTAGTCAGTGATCTCCAGGGACCTGCCTGTCTCTGCTTCCCCAGTATGGAGATTACAGACATGCACAACCAAGCCTGGCTTTTGAAGTGGATGCTGGGGCTCTGAACTCAGATCCTTTCACTTGTGTGGCAGGCATTTTACCCACTTGGCCATATCATACACATTATTTCATATAATACTTTCCCAACAATTGTAGCCAAGTGCTTTATTCTAATAAAAAGCAGTGTATTACAGGTGTTTCCCAGTAGCATAATTTCTCCTCCAGGAAGTGGTGCCTTTTCCTAACTCATGCACGGGGACTGCCTTTCCCCCCCTGAGCCTCTGCCACCCTTCCTGGCTCTCAGAGCTGAGGGATGCTGGGCCTTTTCATAAACAGTCCACAGCTTCCACAGCTTCTTTCTCTCTCTAGGCCTGGCTTCCTCGTGAGTCTAGAGTGTCCCTAGGGTCCTTTATGGCTCCTGATCTCCCACCGAAGACATCACAAGCCACCTCTCTGGCTTCCCTTGACCAGAGCGACTGATTCCACCAACCTGTCTAGTCCAGTTATTATGAACTGTTGACTTGACACAACCCAAAATGACCCCTAAAAGAGTCCTAAGCCATCTTTATCAGGGTGGCCTGTGGGAACTTGTCTTGACTGTTAATTGATAGAGGTGGCACAGCCCACCAAGGTCAGGCATTCTCCCTGCCAGGCGGTCCTCAAAGGTATAAAAAAACAGGCCGAGTATGAGCCAGGATGTGAGCGAGCCAGCAAGCGGCATTCTTCTGGTGATTTCTGTTTTGGCTCCTACAGCAAGTTCTGCCAGTGCTGGGTTGTGACCTGAAAGTATAAGCCCAATCTCCACCTAAGTGAAGACTTTCAGGGGACATCTCTGTCGAGCTAATGTCCAATTATAAGTGAGTATATACCATGTGTGTCTTTCTGGGTCTGGGTTAACTCACTCAGGATGATCTGATCATTTCTAGTTCCATCCATTTGCCTGCAAATTTCAGGATTTCCTTGTTTTTAACAGCTGAGTAGTGTAAATGTACCACAGTTTCTTTATCCATTCTTTGACTGAGGGACATCTAGGTTGTTTCCAGGTTCTGGCTATTATGAATAAGGCTGTTTTGAACATGGTTGAGCATATGTCCTCATTGTGTGGTGGAGCATCTTTTGGGTATATTCCAAGGGGTGGAATAGCTGGGTCTTGAGGTAGCCCTATTTCCAGTTTTCTAAGAAAGTGCCAGATTGATTTCCAAAGTGGTTGTACAAGTTTGCATCCCCATTAACCATGAAGGAGTGTTCCCTTTTCTCCACACCCTCGCCATCATATGCTGTCATTGGAGTTTTTTTATCTTAGCCATTCTGATGGAGATTCAGGTAGATACTGAGGCTTCCTATTGGGACTTTAGGTGAGAGAGGTAAGGAAGAACAGGGAAATAGAAGGATCCAGAGGGTTCTAGAAACCGACAAGAAGACTATTAAGGCTGGCGGATCTGGACCCAGGCAGTTCAGCTCAAACTACTGTACCAACCAAGGACAATGCATGCAGTAAACCTAGAACCCCTATCCAGATCTAGACAGTGGGCACCACATTATCCACAATTGTGTGCAGAGCAGGGACATGAACTCTGGTGCCCCCTATTTGACCACTTCCCCTTGGTGGGGAGCCCTGGTAACACTCAGAGGAGGAGTAAGCAGGCTACCAGGAAGAGACCTGATAGGCTGTGATCTTATAGTGGGGCGGAGGTCCCCTTCTGTCGCAGACCTAGGGGAGGGGAATAGGATGAAAAAGAGAGAGGGGGGGGAATGGAAAGATACAAGCGAGGGGATAACAAATGAGATGTAATCTGAATAAATTACTTAAATAAAAATTAAGAAAAAAGGAAAAAAAATAGGTATAAGCCAAATAAACTCATTTCTCCTCTAAGTTGCTTTTTGGTCAGTGTGTTTTGTCACAGTGACAGAAAGAAAGCCAGAATGGGTCCTTTATTTCCTGAGGGTAATGGTGGATGCTCCTATATTCTTACATCCTCTTGCACAGTGTGACCAAGGTTTCTGCTCTGCTCTTACACACACGGCCCAGGCACGAGGTTGCACATGGAAGTGTACCGAAGCCCTGTCTCCCCAGACACCCACACTCCCTATATCAGCAGAGTTGATGCTGGGTCTCTGACAGCCTGCAAACAGGCCGCTTCCCAGCCCAGTGTCAGGGCCTTGCTTATTATCACATGTCCAGCTACAGGTCTCCCTGAAGATTTAGTGCCCTGCCTTTTGTCTTATCCTCAGTTCTCTACTCACTGCTCCCGGGGGTGGGTGGGTGGTGGGGGCCACCAGTACCATCTAGCTTCCTTCCCTACCCCCAGGGCGTGAGACTCAGCTCACTGCCCAGGCTGGCTCTGAGCTCCTCAGGAGTGCACTGAGATGGCAGCAGCTTATTGCTCCCTGACATGTCTCCAGGGCTGGGGTCACACCTCAGTCTTTAGTGGGTTCTCTAGTTCTTTCACTGAAGGTGAAAGCCAGGCCCTCAGACCCCACTAAAGAGGACTTTATGTTTTGAAACTGTCAGTTTGCAACACCAGAGACCATTCTGGCAGCAAAGTGAGGGGGACAAATTTCACTCTTAAAAACCAGTTCAGTCAAAGGTGTGGCTTCTTGTATCTCAAATGCTCAGTTTCCTGCCTCTGCTGCTTCTAAAGATTTTTAAAGAGAGATTCTACACACACCCAGACACACATACATCCCTACACAAAGATGGAAATGCACAAAAACACATGTATATCTACATGCAAAAATACATGCACATACATTAGCACAATTGTATACACACAAATATATACAAACATAGGTACACATGCACAAATGCACATACACAAGCACACAAAACACCATAGTGCACATATATAAACATACAAATAGGTATACCCCCTAGCAAATGCGAAACACAAACATAGATGCATACACATGCACGCATACAAATGTATGCATACACAAACATGTACATGCCCATACATACAAAAGGCACATACAAAACACTGTACATGCATATACATTAAACACAAATATGTGCCCATGCAATGCACATCACACAGACACATATAAACACATGCATACACACACACACACGGAGACATTGAAGCACATATCATTTTCTGCTTCTTTCTGGTCTGGTGTGGACAGTTCTGATGGGGTAGACAGGAAGGTGAGCAGACCAAGAAAGCACTGCATACACAGGGTGACCCCCTCCCCTTCTCTTTGTGCCCCAACTATGGAGACCTCAACTTTGTCTCAATCCTCTCTTCATGTGTTTCATAAATGTGGGATTATGGGATTTCCAGAGGGCCCAGGTGGGTATCCCCTGCCTGGGAACTGGTGACAGCCAGGGCGTGGCTCACCAGTTCCCTCCTCGCTGAGAGGTACTGAAGGTGGTGACTTTCCCGACTTGTTCTCTGGGGGAAACAGTGCCCACACCAGCTCCTCCCTGTGACCTGGTCTCTGGGTTTGGTCTCATTTCCTTGCCTTTTACTCTGGAGTCCCCTCCCCGGCCCCCAACAGCTGGCAGAGGAGGTAGATGTGGGCAGAAACTGACAGAGGCAGAGGCAGAGGCAGGCAGGCAAAAGGACAGTGGCAGCATGCTAGGAGGGACTCCACATGCCTGTGAGCTGGAGCCACCCCCACGTGCCTCATGCCACTGGTGGACACAGCTGGCTCTTCTCTGCCTTCACCACTCACTCAAAATCTGAAGAAAAGGAGGAAATAAGGAGATAGTCTGAGCAAGCCCCCCACTCAGCCAGCCTGGCCAGCACCCAGTTTTCCTACCCCAGTTGGCTGTGGGCTCAGGGCTTCCCTAGGGCTCTGCTTTCTTCCTGTGGGCGTGTGTGTGTGTTTGTGTGTGTGTGGTATGTGTGTGTGTGTGGTGTGTGTGTGTGGTGTGTGTGTGTGGTGTGTGTGTGTGTGTGATGTGTGTGTGTGGTGTGTGTGTGTGTGTGGTGTGTGTGTGTGGTGTGTGTGTGTGTGATGTGTGTGTGTGGTGTGTGTGTGTGTGTGGTGTGTGTGTGTGGTGTGTGTGTGTGTATGTGGTGTGTGTGTGGTGTGTGTGTGTGGTGTGTGTGGTGTGAGTATGGTGTGTGTGGTGTGTGTGGTGTTTGTGTGTGTGTGTGTGTGTGTGGTGCAGGGAGGCAGGTTCTGCTCTAGGAGAAGGCAGGAGCTGCCCCACCCCTTGCCTTCCTGCTAGCCTTGGACCCACCTGTGTTCTTGCCTGGCTTAGGCTACCTGCTACTTTAGCAGGTAGCCCTAGGAACTTTCAAAAGATCAATTTTCAAACTTGTCCAGATACAAATGGTAAAAGACCAAATTTTCTCTCTCTCTCTCTCTCTCTCTCTCTCTCTCTCTCTCTCTCTCTCTCTCTCTCACACACACACACACACACACACACCACACACACACACACACCACACACACACACACACCATACACACACACACAGGGTAGTGAGTCTAAATGCCTTCTATATCATTGCCACCCTGACCTGCTTGGTCCTTTCCACCAGACTAACCCCAGAGAAGAAGAGGAAGGAATCAAAGATGCCTCAGGCAAAGGGAACAGGAAAGGGCAGCACTGCCTGAAACTCCAGGGACAGTACCTTCTTGGACCTCCCCAGAAGTGAGGTTGCAGCTGACTGACTCAGGGACATAGCCACGGGGGATGGATGGCTTAGGAGCACTGCTACTGGCAGGTGAATGGCTCGGGAGCATCTTCTCTAGAGGCTGGCTGGCTTGCTGGAACTCACTGGTGTCCACTTTGAGAGGGTTCCCTACTGCAGCGACCGGAGTGCCAGAGCATCACCAGCTGGCAGATTCCAGGTCACAGAGCTTCTAGGGTATGGAGGTTAAAGACAGGGTGTCTGGAACCACAGACATAGTAGTATGTGTCTTATTTGACATGCCTCCAACCAGCAGTCCTTGGAAATGGTGGTGGCCCTCCCCTGCAGACACATGAGGAAATACAAGATGTAGGAAAGGAGCCAAGGTGGCTTCTGACACTTGAGCCTCAACTACCACCCACCCCAAATGTGCTACAGATCCTGTACACCAGCAACTCTCAACCTGTGGGTCGTGACCTCTTGGGGTGGGGTCAAACGACCCTTTCACAGGGATCGCCTAAGACCATCGGAAAACACAGATATTTATATTACGATTCATAACAGAAAAGTTAGAGTTATGAACTGGCAACAAAAATAATTTTGTGGTCGGGAGGTGAGATCACCATGACATGAGGAACTGTATTAAAGGGATGCAGCATTAGGAAGGTGGCCACATACAGACAAAGGCACACACAAGAGGGGCAGGCATCCGGAGTGTGCTTTCTCTCTCTGAATGTGCTTGCGTGCGTGCATGTGTGTGTGTGCGCGCGCGTGCGCGCGTGTTTCTCATTGTCAGCCAGAACACATGCTGGAAATGCGCAGTGAAAAGACTGCATGGACGTGGCCATCGTCGTCGTCATTGTCGGGGGCTAAATTAATCCCAGACGTGTAAAGCGCCTGCGCTCTTCATCCTCAGCTCAGCTGCAAATTCAATTACTGCTCTCTGCCAGCTACTGAAATGAGGGGACAAGGAAGTACGTGGCCGGGCCTGGAAAATGGGGCAGGGCAGGGGACCCTTTCGAATCTACCTCCTCTTCCCCCGGCTGTTGTCCCAGATCCAGGAAAGAGTGGCAGACATTCCCTAGCTCCCCAGTCAGCTCACACAAGCTGGAATGGAGGTGCTGGGGCGCAGTGTGGAAGTGGAGGAGACAATATAGGCAGGGACACCCTGGCTTGGGCTCCCTGAGGTGGCCTAGGGGCCTCAAGGGCCTGGGGAGGCTTCACCACTCATGTGCTCATCCATCAGGGAACGTTCACTTCTCAGATATTCTATATTGTCTCTGCAGAGCTTACCAGGGACCTCCCTGAATGCTGCAGAGGAGGGTCTGGCTTGTCTTTAGACCGCCCCCTAAACCAAGGTCTTAGTCTACAGACAGGCCCGAGGAAACCTCTTAGCTTAAGATGTCCCTCAGAGGTCAGACTGTCCTCGGGGATCCCCCTTTCTCTGGCTTGCATTCATGCGGTCCTAGATTAGAAAGGGAGTGCACACCTCAGGCGGCTGCATTCCCTCTCCAGCAGAGGACAGAGGTGCCTTATCCTCCTGTCTGGGCCTAAGAATGTGAAGAAAAGGACTGTGGTTGGGTCAGAGAAAGTGATAGTGCCTGAGTTTGAAAGGGGAGAGGTGAATAGATTGGTGGACATTTTTGAGTAGACAGGGTGTGGGGTTTTGGGTGGTCATTAGAGACAATGAACCTCAGAGAAAGGAAAGTGAGGGAGGAACGGCCTTGGTGAACTTAATACGGAGTTGCTAGTGGAGCCAAAGTCTCTGGAGTAGAATTCTCACTGGGGAGGCCTTGTAAGCAGGCTGAGACAGGGCCCCAGGGGCCTTGTATCTAACCTAGGCTGCATCCCCGAGAGCTCAGATTGCCCCAAGCATGAGACCAGGGCCCAAGGAACACCTCCAAACATGGAGGACAGGAAGAGGAGAGAGGGGAGGAATAGAGGAGGCTGGGAGCCAGGGAGTGTGTGTGGAATGGGTGCCTGTGGCCGCCCTCCTTCCTGGTTTATTCGGGGGTGAGGCTAAGGCTGGAGGCCAGACTCCCTGCAAGGTAGACAGAAAGTCTTGGAAGGAATCCTAGCTTCGTTGAGCCAGTATGGCACCAGACACATCGACTACTTACTTGGCAGTGGCAACAGGTAGCCATTGTTTTAATTAGTTTGTTTTTGGAGACGTTCTCTCTAGCCCAGGTGAGCTTCAAACTCACTCTGTGGCTGAAGACGGTTCTTGAACTCTGGGTCTCCTGTCTCCACTTCCCAAGGGCTGAGATCACAGGCTTGTGCCTCCATACCTGGTTGTGAAGTAGTGTCAAACCCCAGTTTTCAGATGAGAAATGTTATTAAGTCAGGGATATCTCTGCATGTCATCTTAAGGAAAGATGAACCCAACCCTGACACTGTGGCTCCCGAAGCTCCTAAAGGCCAGGCCTGATTGGGGTAGGAATAGGACGCGGGAGGCAGGAGGAGGCAGGAGGAGGCAGGGGCCACTATGCAGAGGAAGCACGGGTCCCATAAAATAGGCAGTGCTTGCCTTTACTTGGCAATGTTTATGGAGGAGCTGCAGTGAACTGGCTAGGAGCCGTGCATGAAAGTCTTTCCTGCGTGAAAAAGAGTCCAGTCATGGCACCTGAGCATGAGGACTTCAAGTGGTGACGGACTGACTGATGGCTGGAAAAATGAAGCAAGGTGATATTTTAAAATGGACTGTGTGGCTTTCTCTGAGGTGAGGTAGCCATGCAATCTTGGGGGAGAATATTCCCAGCAGAGGTCACAGTGTGTGCAAAAAGACCCAAGGAAAGAATAGGCTTGGGCTGCGGCCCCTGCCTCTTGTGTGATTCACCTTAAACTCCTGGGCCAAATGTGACCTGTTGGTCTTGCTTGTCAACTTGATGGGGTTTAGAATCAGCATGGAAACAAATCTTTGGCCAAATCTGTGAAGAATCATCTAGATTTGGTTCACTGAGGTGGGAAAACCACCCTAAGTGTGAACATACCATAAATGCTGGGCTCTCAGACTGAATCAAAAGTTCATCTTCCTATGACCTGAGCACCAGCATTCACCTCTCTCCCTCCAGACTGTGGATGCCATGTGACCAGCTCCCTCAGGCTCCCACGGCCATGGCTTGCCCACCAAGATGGACTGTACACCCTTGAACAATGAGCTAAAATCAACCCTGCCTTGTGGTGCTTCTGCCCAGTGTTTGCTTTGTCACAGCACTGCGCAAAGTAGCCAATTAAGGCAGAGCAGGAGTCTCGGCTCTATCTCATGGCTCCTTGCCTGGTCTTTGCTGCGACCCATGTGGACGCCCTCATCCACTCTAGGCTGGACTGGTGACGTGGGCACAGAGCCCCTTGGCTGTCTCCTTTGCCATGCTTGGCTGCCTGGAACCCAGCCTGGGCTCTGGGAAGTGCTTTAGAAGTTGACACTTTTCATGGCCCACTCTAACCCTCATTGGGGATTTAGACAACATACTCTTTCCAGATGGGCAAGAGAGACTATTTATTTTATTTTTAAAAATAGTTTTTATTGGTTTTTTTTGTCTTATTACAAAAGTAATATATGCTCATTATTGAAATTTGAGAAAACAGCTAGCACAGGGCAGAGCATAAAATAGCCACTAATCTCATTACCCAGAAAGAACTGTGGTTGGCACTTAATTCTAGAATTTCCCATATATAAAATACACACGGTAGCAAGCCTGGTGCAAGCACCTGTCTGCAACCATGCTCTGGGGGCAGAGACAGAAAGGTGTGAGTTTGAGGCCAGTCTGGGCCTTCTGAGGGACCATGTCTCAAGCAAACAAGTAAACAAACAAATTAGTCTTTTCCCTTGAAAATTGTTTTATTAAATGCTGAACAGGGTGGGCTGGCATGGTGGTACTCACCTTTAATCCCAGCACCCAGGAGGTAGAGGGCAGAGGGCAGAGGCAGAGAGATTTCTGTGAGTTTGAAGCCAGCCTGGTGAGTCTACTCACACTGTGAGCCTAGGCCGGCTGGGTTTACACAATGAGACACTGTCTCCAACAACAACAGCAACAACAACAATGCAGTAATGAACAACTATGAACATTTATAATGTATAAGACTGGCAACATAATGAACAGCAGTTTCCACACCAGCAGTTCAAAAATTTGAATGTTTTCTGCTGTTCATTTTGCATTTCTGTGTCAGACAGTATTTATATACCATGACAATAGTCTCTGTATTTTAGAGTCCCTAGGATCGTCCTTCCCAGCTCTGCTTTCTTTTAGAAGGAACCACTATTCTGAATTTATTGTTAACATCTCATTACATTCTTTTAATTTTTGCTAGCGCATATAGATGCAATGCTTAGTTTTAACCACCAACATCTCACAGTCTGGATTCACCTGGAGTAGAGTCTCAGTGAAGGACTGTCTAGGCCAGGTTGGCCTGTGGGCATGTCTCGGGTGGGGGGGGGGAGGGGGAGTCTTGATTACAATAGTTGATGTGGGACGATCCAGGATGAGAGTGGGCAGCGCCATTCCCTAGGCTTGGGAGCAAGGCTGTAAGAGCAGAGCAAGCTAGCTGAACACTGTGTTCTCTCTGCCCCTGACCCTGGGCATTGCTCTAGGCTGTGCTGTTTCAAGGCTTTGCCACTCTCACATCCCTGCTGTCGTGGGCTGTAACGCGGGATTGTGAGCCAAGACAAACCCTTTCTCCACTAACTTGCTTTTCTATTAGGTTATTTGATCACAGCAACAGAAGCTAAACTAGGTGTCAACAAAGGAATGGATAAAGGCATGGTGGCATGCCTTCACAGCGCAAGTTTGTTTTTGTTTTTGTTTTTGGTCATAAAGAATGAAGTTATGTCATTTACAAAAATACAGATGCAATCAGAGATAGTCATATCAAGCGAATTAAGTCAGACTCAGAAAGACAAACCCTGCATGTTTCCTCTCATTTGTTCTTCCTAGACTTTATATGGACACATACAGTTATGTGTATGTGTAACCTGAAAGCAGAAGTGACACTGTAGAGGTCACAAAAGGGGACCAATGGGCCTGCAGAGGTTGAGAGAAGGTAGGGGAGGGACAGGGTAGAGGGGAACATGGCCAAAATGCATTCTATGCTTGTGTATGTGAACATGGCTGTCTAGAACCTAGTGCTATGTACAGTGACTATAAACTAACAGAAAAGGAGGGCTGGTGAGGTGGCTCAGCTGGAAGAGTGCTTGCTGAGCAAACGTGAGGACTGGAGTTTGGATCCCAGTGTAAGGAGCCAGCCATGGCAGTAAGTACCTGTGACCCCAGCACTCGGGGCTGGAACAGGGAGGTAGAGAGAGACAGGCGCATCCCTGGACCCCATTAGCCAGCCAGTCTAGCCAATCACTGAGTTCCAGATTCAGAGAGAGACCCTGTCTCAAAAATTAAGGTGGAAACTGTTTGAGGAAGATTCTAGATGCCAATCTCTGGCCTCCATACCCCTTCACACCCATGCACACAATCATGTACTATATCATGGGCTTGGCGCTTTAGGATGACAGCCATTCTAGCTGGTCATATTCCACAGCTTGAAGAAACCAGCACCTCCCGCCCATTCATACCCCTCCCCCAATCACTGACACCCTCTTTCCCTTGCACAGAAAATTAAGAAGTGTGATTGCTGACCCTGACTTATGGTCCTATCCAATACCTGGCTTCTTCATGTTTCTTCTCATGTGGGCTAGCCCCGGCTAACTCACACACTATGGGAAGTCATCCCTGAAAGGGTATGAAAGGCAGGTGTCTTCCTTTGTCCTGGGGATTTCTTCTCTGTACCCTCATCACGCTGTCCATGATAGTGCTCGCTCTTACCTTAGTTAAAGCCATCCCTCTCTATGACCAGTATACTGTTTGGAGTGATCAGATGATGTCTTCTGGGAGTGCAGTCCTGGAACCTCATACATAGTCCAGGCTGCCTCAAGCTTGAGGCGACCCTCCTGAGTTCTGGGAGGACAGATGTGAGCCATCATGCCCGGGACTGCTTCCTAGCCTCCATGTGAGGCTGGCCCAGTGCAGGATGTGGGAAACCTGCCTGATGCTGACCCCTATGAACGTGAATGTGCAGGTCAGTAAAGAGGATTTTTTTTTAATGACTACTCGACTTTCCTCCCTGGTCCAGAGCACTTGCAACCCCTCCACCTCCCCTTCCTCTCCTGCCAGTGGGCGCCCCTGCCTGACCCTCATTAACTGGAAGTGTAAAGTCTGTCTGCAGCCCCCTACCCTACACGGAGTGTGGGGGCTGGAGCCAGGTCCGTCTTTCCCTTGGAACTTCAGAGCTCTGTGGCTTATGAGTGTAAACCTAATGGCTTGGCCCCATAGAACAGGCTGGGCTTGTTAGAGGACTGCCGGAGGCTCTCCAGTAGCCCTGTAAAGCGTGGGCGCTTCCCTGGGAAAGCCCAGCCTTTACCCCTTCTTCCTCTGAAGCCAGCAGGGCTTCCCTATGGGGTATCACAGGTTGTACACTGCCACTGCCGCTGCCTCAAGGGAAGGAGCCTAATCTTATGGACAATGGGGTGAATGGTGGGCGAGCCCCGCCTGGGTTGTGTAGGACTGAGTCCACGCAGCTGCAAGTTGACAGATATCCTCTCTGTCCCCCTCTTTTATGCTCAGCTCCGCCCTCCAGGGTGCTCCTGTCTCCAGGATCTCTGACCCCACATTTCCTTCTAAAAAGAGGGAATTGGTAATCCTACAGTACAGAGGAAGGGGACCCTTGACAGGAAGGAAGAAGGGGAACTTGGTTCTGGGTTAAAATTGTTACGTTTCATTGGTTCAGAACCCTACCAGAGTGTTGAGATGCTAAGGGTGAGGTGGAGGAGGCAAGAAGTGAGGAGTGGGGCCTGCCGCCTGATAAGGAGAAGGCCTTCCCAGAGTAGGAAAGACAGACATCCTCCTCTGCGGCCCAAGGCTCCTGAAGGCCACACAGATGGGGCACAGGGCCTCACTCTCCCTTGGCTTCCATCCTGGAAGGGTTGGTGGTCTCACCTCCCATACCAACCTCATCTTGGGCAGCCTAGCAGGGCAGGCAGAGGTGAGTGGTCAAATGCTGGCAGGGGACTGAAGGAAGCCAGGAGTCAGAGAGGATCGAGGTTGGTGGCAAGGAGCCCAGCCTGGCGTTGCTCAAGGAGACATTTGCTTTTTTTATTAGTCAGAGAGAGCCGCAAATGGTTGGTGAGTGTGGCTGGGTTTATGTATCGTAAGCATCTAGGCACAGGGTGTTCTACCTACTGTGAGGACAGGTAGGGGCCTTGTGCTGGCTACTGGAGGCAGGGAGAGAGGTGGCTTTGCATTTCTCTCCCAGTCAAAGGCTGGCAAGACACCGCTCCCAAACACAGTCACCGGGCAGGTCCTGTGAGGTAAGTGGGATATCCCCCAAGTCTTCCCTCTACCTTCCCTAACTTTGAATATCCTCAGCATATCCTCAGAAAAGAAGCAAAAGGGGCTGAAAGGCGGTGGTCTGTAGATAGAAATGGGGACAGAGCTTCATGTGTCACCAAGTCTAGTCCAGACTGACCCTGCCCACGAGGTGGAGGGGTGTGGGGGATGGTAAGCAAGGACCAGTGTGTATGTCAGAGACTCTGAGCTGGGGATAGACACATCAGTGACACTACTGGGGTCTGTCCCTGGGATGTGTTTGCTGGCTTCTAGTGGCAAAATGGGCTGCCTGGGTGGCCCTCAGCTGCTCTGGCCTGTGCCCCTACAACACTCACTTTATCATGGATGCCCCTGCCTAAGCCCTCCCTTGGCCCCGTGGTGGCTGCTCCACCACTCATTCTCCTGCTGACCTGTTCCTTGCCTGCCAGGGTAAAAATAGATGTTTCCACGGTGCTACCTCAGCAGCATCAACTCTCTCCCACTTGAGCACCGGCCAGTACTGGGCTCCAAGCACAGAGCACAGATTGCAGGGCCAGGCCTGGCATTACAGCCTGCCTTGCTTGGGAGCCAGGCTGCTCATGAATGCCTCGTTGTTCAGGAAGGTGACCCTGGGTGTCCTGCCTCAGGCTTAGTGCCTGCCCTGCTTACCTCCAGTTCTCTGGTCAATTCTCTTTGCTCCCTGGTCTGTCTCTTGCTCAGGATCTCAACCTCTATCCCACTGGGAGGTGTGGTGGGGGGGCTGCCATGGGTTTGTGCCTTGAGCAGTAGGCTGGGATCCCATGGCACATCTACACCCTGCCATTGTCATCTTGAATAAAGGCCCTTACATGTTATTTTATCCTAGGCTTGGTGACTTATACAGCTAGGGTCTGGTGGAGGAGGCAGTCTTTGCCTCTTCAGAGGCCACCTCTAGAGGGCCTATAGGTTGGACACAAAGGCATGGTAGCCCCTTGAGTCTGCACTGATGGGGGGGGGAGGAGAGAGAGAGAGAGAGAGACAGAGAGAGAGAGAGAGACAGAGAGAGAGAGAGAGACAGAGAGAGAGAGAGAGACAGAGACAGAGACAGAGAGACAGAGAGACTTATACCCTATGAAGCCCTGGGTGGCATGTGTTATAGGCTTCTTCCTCATTCCTAGGGACCCATTATCTGAAGGCAACCACAGTTCTTGGAACTGGACATCTCAACATAAACAAGGCAAGGCATTGTCCTTAGAGAACACAGATTCTGATGAAGGACAATGCTCTCAGTGAGCAACACAGTCATGTGGTAGAGACCCTTAAGACAAATGGCTGGAAAGGTGCTTGTGTGGTGGGGGCATACCAACAGGCATGGTTTCCCTAGGTTAGGTGAGGAGGAGCTCTGGTGAGGCCTGGCATGGAGGGAAGAAGATAAAGAAGAGGATAGAAGCTTGTCAGGGGCAGGCTGGACAGGGAGCAGTGCTGGGACAACTGGGAGACTCTTAGTGGACTCACTGAGTGTGGTAGCCCTTGGTTGTTCAGCCGTGGCAGTCCTAGAAAGGCAGGGCAGCTTGTAGCCAGAGTCAGGACAAAGGGGGGAACACAGCAAGCCTCAGGACAGAGCCTGGACATCTCACTTCAATGGTGATGCTCTCAGAGTTAGGCTCTGATGGGTGGCCTGGGCCCAAGGAAGACAGGTAAGGTGGGAGCAGCCCCATTTGAACCCTTCCATACCAGGAACCTCAACACAGGAGGCTTCCAGGAGATGACATGCTCAGAGCTGAGCTACAGAAGGCTCTGAGAGAGCTTCATGCTGGCCCGCCAGGGGGCCGTGGCTGCAGACCCCTCTGTAGAGTCTTTCTGGTGAGATAACTCCCAAGAAGGAACTCACTGTGGAAATAGTGAGAGGTCTGACTGGTGGGTGAGGGGCTGCCCCACTCTCTGAGGAGCGGACCATAGGTGGCAGAGGAGTGCCCTGGAGTCAGTCCTCCTGTGTGGGTGTGGGTGCTCCACTCTCGAGGCCTCCGTCAGCGCATGGAACAGGAGCAGAGGCTGTACGAATGCCTCCTGAATTTCCCTCCAGCTGCCTGGGGCAGTCAGCCAGCTGGTGCTCATGCCACAGGCAGCCAGGCTTTGGGGGAAGTTTCCCACAATCCTTTCACCATGAGAATGCTGGCCAGAGTCTTGAGGTGGCACCCCTCAGGTGGTCTGGAAGGAACATACTACATTATGGTCAGAGGCAGAGTCCACATGTGTGTTGGACAGGGCTGTGGGCAGCTCGCTGCCTTCCTCAGTCAGCTCAGCCAGCCCGCAACCTTCAACCCTCATGAAGTCAGTGAGAGGCCACAGGAGGAATGGTGTTCATACATGTGTTTAGGGCACTGGGCTTAGGGGGTGGACTGGACACCAGTGGGGTGAAGCTATGGTATTTTCACCATTCTGGCTGCTGAGGAGGATGTTGGGGGGGGTATGTTAAGAGAAGCCAGGGATCAGTGTGCTAAAAACAATGCTTGTATGTTAGCCGATCGTCTGCGTCCAACCATGGAGGTAGAACTAATGGTCTCAGCCACACTGTCCACTTTGGCCTGCTACCCTAAGTGGATAGCATCCTTCAACAAGAGTCCAGGGCAGGACATGTGTTATGCATGAGTCCTGCCTCTGCTGGAATAGTGGGTTGTACGTCAAATATTGGTAGGGTGTGGGGAGGAAGAAAGGAGTGCACCAGGGCCACAGTCCTGCACTCTCTCCTTGGCTGACACACTGAGCTGCAACTATGGCATCAGACAGCCGGAGGGAATACAGCCCAGTAGGAAGAACCAAACAGTACCACCAATGAAAGCATCCTGCACAAGAAAGGTAGGTCTGTGTGAAGTCTCTCATACCTGGGTAGTGAGAATGGGGACAAAGTCTGGCCATGCCTAAAGCCTATGGGCAGGCTTGGTACCATCCCCTCAGGGCAAGGCAGAGTCCTTTCCTTTATCCCAGATGCTTGCTTCAAGGCCCAAACCTCTGCAGCCTCACAGATGTACTCATCTTTCTCATCCCTTGCAAAGCAGTTCTTCGGTGCACCTTGCATGTGGGGAGAGGAGCACCCCGTCCTCAGCTCATCTGCTGGGACCCCTGAGGCGAGAGACACCAAGGAAATTGCCTAAGCCTGCATGGTGAGGTGGGGGCAGGCAGTAAACAGATCCACAGCCGCTTACCTCTCTGGGCTTCCCTGCCTGAGAGTGGCGCAAGGTCATTCACTCATTGTGTCCCCTGAGCTAAACATGGGCAGCAGGAAAAGAAGCAGAGACGATAGCGCTGAGCCAGCAGGTGTCCTTCTGCCCTTCAGAAGAGGCTGTTCAGTTCTCAGGAGGATGCACTTGCTCCTCCCTAGGAAGGCTGCTGGGTGGGTGGGGTGGGGTGGGCCTCTTGAACAGGCCAGGGCCCGTGGGATGAGTATGAATAACGGTCCTGGTGAGGGAGCCACTGAGGTTCACATGAAGAGGTCTGTGTGATTAAGGGTAGCCAGCTGCCCAGCTCTGCCTTGACTTTCTGCCCTCATGGCTGTGAATATGACTTCCAGTTGGCCCAGCCAGGCTTCCCCATGCTGAGGTCCTTCTTAAGTGGCTTCATTTGCATCCCCTGCCCACACAGCCTTCCTTCTCCTTTCTCTTCCCTCTTCTCCTCACCTGCTACTCATCGAGTGCGGCATGTGGGGAGACACTTGAAGGAACAAGGTTAAAGCAAGAGAAACGAAGCTGCCCTCACAGGGCCTAGTCCACAGCTGGGTGGAAACCTGGATCTCATTAACACCCCAGTCAGGGACCAGCATGGGGGTGTCTCGCCTCCCTGTCCTCCCCACAGGGACTGGGAGGGGCAGGGCATGCTGGGAGACAAAGCTTTGTTATTGGGAGCAGATGGGAGGGAAGGGGCAGGGAGGAGAGGAGAGGAGGGGGTAAAGAGAGAGAGAGAGAGAGAGAGAGAGAGAGAGAGAGAGAGAGAGAGAGAGAGAGAGAGAGAGAGAGAGCGCTTGAGTGCACTGGGTAGGGCACTAGAGGACTGGCAGACTCTCTCCTCATCATCTGTGGTCCTGAGCCCTTCACAGGAAGGCCCTGGGCCTGAGGGAGCTGGCCAGGACACTGTAGAGGGGGCGAAATATGGCAGGCACATTTGAGCAGACATATGGACCAGACATATGGAAGTCAGTGTCTGTTGGACCAGAGTTGACACTGTATGTGATGGGGACAAAAGGAGGTTGACTGATAGAGGGGGCCATTCCTAAAGCCTTGCTGATCACAAGTCAATGGTGGGTGACTGAGGTCTCAGCAGAGTGGAGTCCCTACTTGCACATCTGTCCAGGAAACTGGCTTGGGCAGAGCAGGGCAGCCAGGAGGGCTGGTGTCTGGCGTGGAAGTCTCTGCCCTTTAGCACCCACTGACTTAGGATCTTGAGGAAGAGGAAGGGTTGGAGGGGTATGGCTAGAGCTGACACTGCCCCCCCTGCTCACCCCCACTCTCGCCAGCCAGGCATTCCTCCCACGGAACCCTGCTGCTCAGGCAGCCCCAGCTACACTTCCTGTGCCACACGGTGTGGACCTTTATTTCTCCTTCAACATTTTAATTAGATCCCCCGCTCATTAGATGCTCAAATGCCTTCCAGACACCCCACAGCTGCTTGGGCCCTCCCCACACCTGCCCTGCCAGCTGGGCCTACCCCACACCTGGAAGCCATTGAGCCTCCAGCCAGGGCCTTTCTGATGCCCTCCTGCAGCTGCCACCAGAGAGAAGCAGAGATTTGCTGGAGGAAGAGTGGCCTCTTTAGTATTGGCTGCAGTGTCACATGATCACATGGGCCTGTACCCGAAAAAGAGATCTCAGGTACCCTGCCTGCTTCAGCCTGGTCCAGGGGAGCTAGTAAGTGTTCCTTGGGTTTTTTTTTTTTTGTTGTTGTTGTTGTTTTTGTCTTGTTTTGTTTTGTTCCCCCCCCCCACCCGCATTTTGCTTGGCCCTCTCAGCATGGTCCCCAGAGAGGCTCCCCAGGGTCCATCTGCCATCTGTCTTAGGCAGAGGGGACAAGCAGCCTTTATCTCAGCAAGGTTCTTTGAATGTCTAAGAGAGTCAAGTTCAAGGTGTTGGCCCAGGCTTGAACTTAGGTTGCTTTTATTTGACCATGATTCTCTTTCACAGTCTGTCAAGTTCTACCAACTCTAAGGTCCCCAGTCACATGGAACCAATGAATAAATCCAACATTTGTTCTAAGTGTTTCTGAGGGACAAGGGAAACACAAACCCTTCTAACCCTCAGGCTGACCTTGAGAAGGGATGCTGGTCTGGTGATCCCTACTTCAGGTGAGCATCAGGTTCTTGGCAGCTATCCCACGTCCATTCAGTGAGGCAGTGCCTAGCAGTGACAGGATCCCACCCCTGTGGTCTGCCTGTCCCTTGCCCAGCTGCTCTCCTGGAGTAGACAGTCCTGACCTAGTTCAAAGCCTTCCCCTTGGGAACTAGAGGTCTAGGGATTGCTACTACCACTCCTGATGGAGTCTGATGGTGTGGCCAGACCTCGGTAAGCCATTCCTCCTTTCCGGCTTTCGTAGTACAAAATGGAAAAATCATACTTAAAGCTTAGAAAGGTGCACATATGGGTGTGCACACATACGTGTGCAACATACACACACTCCTCTGAAGATAAAGTAGGGAAGGGCACGATTTGCCCACATGTGCCCATATCCTTCTGACTATGCCTGGCCCTGAAGAGACATGCATGCCCATGGCTGCCTAGTACTTCTGCTCCTCAGCTGACAACCCATCTCCTGAGGTTGTGAGTTACTGAGAAGTGTGAGGACACTAGTTTGGAAGCTCAGGTGGGAGCAGGGAGGAGTCGGGACTGGGATGGGGGGTGGGGAGGAGGGAGGAGGGATGGGCTGGAGGGAGGGAGGGCTGGAGGGAGGGAGCAGTACCACAGTCAGCAAGCTTGGGAAGGAAATGAGTGACTTTGGTGAGGTAGGGCTCCTGACTGTCCTGGGAACCAGGGTGAACTGGGGAGGAGATGCTTGGCCCCTGGGTCCTCTGCTGCTAAGCCTCTGTGCAGATCCTGTTCCTCATCTGTGGGACCTGCTGTCCTGACCTGCCACTGCACAGCTCTGACTGTCCAAGTCCTGCAGTCACTGCTGCATGTGGGGATGGGATGGATAGCAGCTGGAGGGAGCTCTGCCTGGCCAGTTCCTCTGCCACTGTCAGTCTCAGCCTGGTAATGTCTCAGAGCAGCTCCACTACCAGGTTCTGCCTGCCTGCCTCCCTCCCTCCCTCCCCTCCTTCCTCTCCCTCTCTCCCTCCCCTTCTTCCTCTCCCCCTTTCTTTTCTTTCTTAGGAGGGACCTAGAGCTGATTGGCCCTCTTGGTTACAGCAGTAGTCCCAGGTCCCTGAAAACAGCATTGCCAGCTGACGCCTGCCTCCATGTTAGTGTTTGTGGACATAATCTAACACAATCTGAAGCCTGGCACAGCCAGTTCTTTATGGCTCACACCTTCCCACAGCCTTCTAGTCTTCTGAGCCCTCAGCAGATCAACCCCTTGGGCTCTATTTGTAGCCATCTAGGGTTTTTTCAAAGGTGCTCCTCTGAATGTTCCTGAATGACAGGTTTGTCTTGTGGCTTTGAGCCTGTGAAACAAAGCCACTCATACCACGATCATCTGGCGAACACACACACACACACACACACACACACACACACACACACACACACACACGATGAGACAGACACACACCAGGGAGGGGGCAGGAAGTGGCTGGGGTCACCATCCTCCATTGACCTGAGGAGCTCCCACCGCCATTGTCCCCAGAGTTCCCACCATCACCACCACCCTGGGGACCAAGCCTCTGGGGTACATGGCAGGTCTTCACAGCATGCTGCTTAAGCCCTGCCTGGAAACCTAATGGGGAGAAAGCTCTCAGTGGGGTCACTCTTCATTTTCCACAGTGACTTTACATTGGTTGTCCTCCAAGAGAACTGGTTTTCAGAATCACAGCCGCTCAGCTCGCCTGGTGAGAGCTTTCAACTTTTGTTATTGTTCAGTATGGATTCTGAGTTGCGACATCAAAAAGTATGAAGACTCCGGTCTCTGGGCAATCGATGGTGGTGAGACAGGGACTGGCTGTGGTGACTTCCGCCTGCCTTCTTGACTGGCTCCTCCTCCTCCTCCACCTTGGGTTTCCAGGCCCTGACCACACACACCTTGTCACTACACCTTGTGGTTTGGGCTTTAGGGTGTGGTGGGGAGAGCCAGAACCCAAAAGAGGGACTTCTGAAGTCAACTCTCGTCTGGTTTATTTTCTCTTGTCCCTTCTCTTTGCTTTCACCCGTGTCTCTCACGCCTTGCCTCTCACGGCTGGAAGGCAGAGCCAAGGCCAGCTCTTTGGAGACGGGGGCTCTTGTTTCCTGTCTGAGATCCCTTCATATAGAGCACTCAAAAGACCCTTGCTCACCGTACACTGGCTCAGCCCCTCCCACTCCTGGCAGTTGGCCACCAGCCCTAGTCTGCCAGAAAGTATATTTGATCTTTGAACCTAGGGCTGCCCTGGAGACAGACCTGGAGACTGCTAAAGGCATTAGCATGGCTGCCATCACGAGAGGTGCAGAGAGAGGGCGAGAGGCCTGGCGGGAACTGGAGGAGGAGGAGACTGTCAGGCCGGCTGGGGCTTCTCCTGCTCTCACACTAAGCCTCTGATCCAGCTGAAGTCACATGCCTGAAAACACTGAACCCTTCCCCACTGCTGTTGCCTCTGTCACCAACATCATCATCACTGTCCTCTAGGAATGGCCAATGGTCGCCTGACTTATCCCACAGTCCACTTGCCTGGAATGCCTGGAGTTCATCCCTACAGTCTAGGCTTGTAGGCTGAGCCCTCACTTCTGTACATCTCTTGGGAGTCCATTGACCCCGCCAGTCTCACTGCTTGGTGAAGTGAGAGCCCTGTATCTGAAACCTTGGCTTTCCCCTCTCAAGGTCATTTCTGCATGATAGCCAGGACTGAGGTGAGGGTGGGGTGTGGTCCAGGGATACAGGCTCTTTTCTCAGGGTGGTCTCCAGTTTGGTCCTGTGCAGGCTTGCTCTGTAAAAGTTTGAACTTTGTGAGGGTAGAAGACCCAAGCTCCATCGTCTTAATGTCTTAATCCTTGTGAGGGTCTGTGTAGAGGGAGGAGTGGGCCAGTGGGCTGAGAGTTAGTGGGGTTAAGGTACTCAGCACATTGAAAGGCAGGAGGGGCCTTCAACTGGGGCTAGAGCAGCATTAACTGTAGACGGTGTGTTCTCGCAGGCACTTTTTGAATGTGATCTTGGCATTAAGGTAACGACTTTGAGGCACAAAGGTACCATAGAGGCTCCATGTATCCTCGCTCTTCCAAGGCCACCCATGAGTTTGGGGATGCTAGCATGCTTCTGGCTCTGTAAAGACAACCTGGGAGCTTGTCCAATCAGACCCCACAAGCCCAGATGCTTTGCTCTTTGGACACTGAAGCAGAACAATCCTACCGGAGGGATTGGAGTTGGGGCAAATGGATGGAGATGATGTGCCCCATGGGAACTCTGATGTGGAGATGCTGAGGGCCAATAGTGGGCAGTGGCTTGGCTTCTGGGATATTGGTTGCCAACTTGATGGGATGTGTGGTCGCCCTATAGACAAACCTCTGTGGATGCCTGTAAGAGAGTTTCTAGATAAGTTAGTCCAGGTGGACAGACCCACTGTAAACATGTGGGGTACAATCCCATGGGCTGGGGTTCTAGACTGAATACATATAGTATCAGTTCTGGGGCCTCGAGTTTGCAGGGCACAGTTTTTTCCTCACTGAACGTGAATGCCAATTAAGACTGGCATTGTGGGCCTGTGAGGTTTTGATGCCTCCCACAACCCCTGATCAAAGGCCAGAATCATTGTGGGTCCATGACCAGGGATAGTTTTGCAGCCAGGCCAGGCACGGCCTTTGATTAGGGTCAGTTCCGGGGCCAGTGTCAGACATGGTCTGTGGCCTTGGCTGAGGTCAGTCTGAGGTTACAGTATCTGACAGAGGATGCTGAGTATGACTGTGAGTCATTTTACTCTCACTGTAACTGGGACAAGGCAGATGAGATTGGCAGCAAAGTTGGTGTCTTCCCTCACCCCCATGTCCAGACTGTGAAAGGTCTCCTGGCCTCTCCATCATGGACCACGGGCCCAGAGTCAGCATCAATAGCTCTAAGCTCTCACATCTTTCTGAGGCCTGGAGAAGAGGTACAGGGCCATGGAGGCTTGCATCTCAATAGTCAGGTCCCAGAGGACAGGGCTCCTGCATTTGGCCACAATCTGAGGGGCCTCCCTTGGGCCATGGAAGATGGCTCCCCAGACTTTAGGCTCAGGATGTGGAGGCCAGGTTTCAGCTTGGCATTGCCCATGGCCAGAGCTCTTGAGATGGCTATGGGCTGAGTGATACCCTACATCTCAGCTAGACCCTCTCCTCAACCTTTAAGGCAACTAGAAAACCCATTTAGGTCCAAGGCAAGGAGCACATAACCCATTTCTTTGTCCTAAGGGCATGGGTGTCAATATGTTGCCTCAGAAGCTGCCTGTTCCAGCAGAAGTGGGGACAGAAAAGTGATTGGAAGCCTGGCAGGAGGCCAGATACCTGTGCTCTGCATTGGTCTGTGTCAGGAAAAGCTTACTGGGGAGGGAAGCCGGGCATCCTGAGATCCTCAGTGGTGTTTCTGGAGACCCCTCTGTGCTCCAGGCCTGGCCCAGGCTTTGCAGGGAATTCATAGGCAAAGTTGCTTTCTAGTCTCCAGGCTCCACGTTCAGAGCTAGACTAGCTGTATGGGCTGTCAGTCAGCAGTGGGCGGGGCTCTGAGGATGCTGGAAATGCTGTGGTGCCCTGTAGTCTTCAACCCAGATGGCGTGTTAGCTTTACCTGCAGAGTTTGAAAACAAACAAACAAACAAACAAACCAACAAACAAACAAATCTAGGCTATCCATTGAGGCATGGGCTTGTGTCTCCAGCTCTAGGAAGGGGAATATATGTGGATTCCTGAAGACAGCCAGCCTGGCTTACTTAGTTAGTTCCAGGCCAGTGATTGACCCTGTCTCAAAAGGCAAGATGGACAGCTTTTGAGGAACGACAGCTGAGGATGACCTCTTGCCTCCACACACATATCCACACCAGGGCACACTTGACCACTCATACACATTTGCAGGCATACCAATCCATCCATGTGCATCTAATCTATACTTGAATACACACGCGCGCGCGCACACACACACACACACACCCACACACACACCTAACCAACAAAACACAAAACCAAACAAACCAAACAAAAACAAACTAAGGACATCTGTCTGGATGTGGTGGTGCACGTCTTTAATTCCACAACTCAGGAAGGCCAGCAAAGATAGCCGGATCTCTGTGAGTTCAAGGCCAGCCTGGTCTACAAAGCACATTCCAGGATAGTCAGGGCTACACAGTTGTCTCAAAACAACAACAACAACAACAACAAAACTAAGGGACATCTGAACTCTATTCTTGGCCAGTTTGTCACAGCAATGATGTAGATCGATCCCAGTGGAGGAGGCAGGATGTCTCCTGAGCTCTGTGAGCAAAGCCTTCTGCCAAGCATCACCAGACACAATGCTGCTGAGCAATAGTGAAGATAATAGGCACCCTTCAAAGGTTTCCTGCCTCTTGCCCAAAAATCCTTACAACTGTGGTGTGTAGAAAACATAGTTGCTGAATTCTCTAGCCTTAAATCCGATGAAGGTGGTGTCTGTACCCCGCCCCTCTCCCATAGCCTGTGCTCTGTAATAATTGGGTTGAATATGGCTATGAGCTTGACACAAGCTAGAATAATCACCTGGGAAGAGAGTCTCAGTGGGGCATCTTCCAGATCAGATCTGCCTGTGGGCATGTCTGTGGGGGACTGCCTTGTTTGGTAATGTTAATCGATGTGGGAAGACCCAGCCCACTGTGGGCATCATCATTCCCTAGGCAAGGGATCCTGAAGTGTCTAACAGTGGAGAAAGCCAACGTGCCCTCGCTTCCCTTGTCTCTTGACTGTGGATATGACGCAACTAGCTGCTTTAAGGTTTCTGCCTTGACTTTCCCCAGAGCTGAAATTGTGAGCCAAATAAATCCATTCTCCCTTAAGTAAAATTTGGTTAGATTTTTTTTTTTAAATCACAATATGGGAACTGAAAGTGGGACAAAGGAAAAGTAACATCTCCACTTGTGCTGGTCTCAAGGCCACCTCTTTAGAGTGGGAGCTACTGCTTTGTGTCTTTTAAGAATGTTTGTCTTTGGGATTCAGAGGCCATGCTGTGGGGGGGGGCAGGCTGTCACACAGAGAGGGAACCTCTAGGTGTTCTGCCAGTTGATAGCCCTTCCCCAAATCAGAGAGACAAGGTCTACCTTAGACAATGAGGCAGTCTCTGCCTTGATCCGGCCTAGAAGACACCAGAAAGAGCAGTGGTGACCCATGCTGAAAGGTTGTAAGCAAAAAGACAATGGATGCTTAGCAAACACCACTATAAAGCATGACCAGTTAGCTGCCTCAGGACTGGTGGAAGTGCCGGGGCACTTGAGAATGAGTGGGTGTGGTTTGGCTCCAATACACCGTTCCTCATGTACAGCAACACTTTGATTCAATATAATTTAATATGTCATGAAATAATATTCCTCATGTGATGCTTTTCCTCTTGAAAACTTAAATGACACCAAGTCATGTGTTTTACAAAAACCAGGTGGGGCCATGGTTTGCTGACCTCTAAGCCATTGTGATGGGGAAGGTTGGTTGCAACTGGAGGTAATTGGAACAACGGCCCACTGTGGAGCTAGTTTTATGACATTTACGTGAAAAAAGAAAAGTGTTGGGCATTAAGAAAGCCTTTGAGTTTATAGCTGCCACACTTGCTTATGAGAGACACAGGTGAGGAGGGATGGATAGGTCAGGCTAGAAAAGATCAGAGGTTAGTGTTTTCTGGCCATGTTCAAGGACAAGAGACCTGACACGTGGGAGATGCTGGGGGAGCATCTGATATGGAATTGGGTTATTTTACTGAGTTTCTCCAGAGCAAAGAAAAGTCTCCCTCCAAACCACCATGCCTCCATCCCCTCCATATTCCCTGAGCAGTGTCCCGAGTGACAGATCTGTGTCCCTGCAGAGCAGCACTTGCTTCTGTCGATGATTGCTGGGTGCGCAGGCCACGAGCGTCCTAGACTCTATAACCCTTCCTGACAACGTACTATTCCAAATATGTAAGTGAGGAAATTAAAGTCTGGAGAATATACATTAAATTTCGGAGCCTAAATAAAAGAAAAAAAATGTTAAGATACAAAAGCATCATTAAAAAGCCAGCGGCCCCCTGACTGGAGAGACAGCATAAGAGCTCATAGGACCAGAGCTCACTTCTCAGCACCCCCACCGGGCTGCTTACAACCTCCTCCCAGAGGAATCTGACTCCTTTGGACTTTTGAATAATTGGCAGCCTTGCTGTGTGCCTACAGTGATTTATCTGAACAGGAATTAAAGAGACAATCAGCTCTGTGACAGATGCAAAGAAGATTCTCGAGGAAGAAATTTAATCAAAGTTTTGAGAGAGACTCTATAATGAAAACTATATTTTTCTATAACATATAGAAAAGTATAAAACATTGATAAAAAATTGAAGAGGGCACAAAGAACAGAAAGACATCCTACGTTCATGGATTAGGAGAATCAACAGTGTTTAAATGCCCACACTACCAAAATATAGAAGCGATGTCAATACAATTCTTGTCAAAATGCCCATGACATTCTTTAAAGAGTCAAAAAAAATTTTTTTTACAGCTTGTTTGGAACCATGAAAGGCAATCAGCAGCAACAAACACAATTCTGAGCAAATAACCAAGCAGAAATTTTACATATTGTTATCTAAAAATATGCTACAAAGCTACAATAATTAAAACGGCATGGACATTGACAGAAAAGTAATAAAAAGGGCCAAAGAATAGGATGGAGACTGTAAAAGTAAACTCTGAGCACCTATAACTGATTTTTAAGAGACATATCTAAACTAACAACATGCATTGGAGGAAGGAGAATTTCTTCAGTCACATATAGATCTAGAACCCTAAATCTTACTACTTACAAGAATCAACATGATATAAATTAAAGACATAAATGGAAGATGTGAAAATTTAAAACCATGAGAAGAAACCAGAGGAACAGTGCTGATGAGCACAGAATGTGTCAGACAAATCCTAAAAAGAGACACACTCCAAAAGAGACAAATGGGGGTCCTATTGCGCAGGGCATGTCTGAAGATGCAGCCCTGAGAAGGTGGGAAGATTTGCAGTTTGCCACCTGGCAAGGCTAGTAGCCATGTATCTAAGGAAGGCCACTAATGATACATCAAGAGCCAACACAGCTAACTAAAAAGACAAAATAGACATCAAGAGATATTTCTCAAAAGGAAGACCCCACTCATCAGTGATATGTTAGCATTTATTTCATTGCTGTGATAAAAGCCTGACAGAAACAACTTAAGGAAGAGATGACTGATTCCAGCTGCTGGTTTGAAGGTATAGAGCACCATGGAAGGGAACACATGGTGGCAGCTGGTCACATTAGGTTCTTAGTCAGAAGGCAGAGGAAGACAAGAGACAGACTCTGATGCTCAACTCACTGCCTCTCCTCCTTTCTTTATTTTTGTTATTAGTATTATTTTTGAGACAAGGTCTCACTGTGTAACTATGGATGGCCTAGAAGTTGCTGTGTAGACCAGGGTAGCTTCAAATTCATAGAGATCTGCAACATAGAAGTATCATATAGAAATAATAGGAGAAAAGGGTAGATTACTGAACAGTCCATTTAACTATGAAACGATTGTCTTCCTCAGATATTTGACACATTGTTACAGAATCTTCTATATTGATACAGGAATAGGTTATTTTTGATACATTGGCATAGATTTATTGTGTATTCATACATAATTTAAGTTATTTTGATACACACATGTTTCTATTCTTGTATAAGGTATTTGACCTTTACAGCTTATTTAAAAATGCAATGTTTACTTCAAGTCTTTTAAAAGGCTGCTATTACTACTGTTTAGGGTAGTTAAATAATGCAAGTTAATAGTTAGTCAATCAAACTCATAGTCATGTGAGTTACTAGTCTAGAGTCTCACCGAATTACACATCCTAGCTTAAACATAGTGAATAGCTTGAGACAATGTTTGCCTACTCAGATTTACTATAGACAGGTAGATAATGGTTAAACACTATGTAAATGTAAATAGGTAGGTAGGTGGCCTTCAAAACCCATCAGAGACCTACAGAATATGGCATTCAAATAGGTTTTTATTATTTTAAGGCTTTTCTGGCTATGAGACACTTAAGTTCCTGGCAGCACCCCATTCAACTTGAAAGAAGATGATGAACATCAAAGAGTCTCTATTGAGAGATGGTTTCAAATGTAGCAAGGTAGCCACCGGGCAAAGAATGCCCTCATTTCATTACAGACAGAATGCTGTTCAATATGGGCGAAATTTGAATGCAGGGAAGTTGACTGCCAAGCTCTGCCAAGACAAGGTAAGCAAGTCCTTCATAGTTGCTGCTTTACTAATATTTAGTCTGTCGGCTATACTGGGCCGGAAGACTGAAGAGTGTTGGTCCAATGTTATGTAGAAAATTGAGTGACTGTCCGTCTCTGTCATTTCTTAGTTTTGGAAGCTTCTTGCCTGCACTTCCTGATTACTTGCATAATAATTTAATTTCCTTCTCAAGTCTCTGATCGGGTTGTTGAAGACTTAATTGTAATAGTCTTACAATTAAGCTTAAGTTGTTGAGGATTTAAGAAGTTGTTTTTAGATCTAGAAGATGTTTTTAGGTTGTTAAATACAAGGTAAAATAGAAACTGATTTAGGTTCAGAACTCTGAACTCATCAAGATAGAATAATAGAATACTTTCTCCTAAGTTGCCAATGCATCTGGACTGGACTTTGTGAATGCGAATCTTACCTAGTAGTTTTCATAACTATTTCACAAATATTATTGTATATTGGTTTATTATTAAAATAAAAGAGCCTTTTATTGGACTAAAAAGGGGAAGTGAAGAAGGAATTTCATGTGTATTGTATGGATGCAATGCCTGTCAATTAAAAAAAAAAGCCTATAGTCTATGGCTGAGGCAGGAAATAGGTGGGACTTCCGGAAGACAGAAGAGATTCTGAGATGAGACAGGCACATGAGATTCAGTGCTAAGATGTGAAGAAGATGGATGCATGGTGCCTAGCTCAGGTAACCAGCCACGTGGCAGAATCTAGATTACTATAATGGGTTATTTAAGTTATGAGTTAGTCAGAGAAGAGCCCAGCTATATGCCCTAGGTATTTGTGTAACATTTAATGAGTCGCATGAGTCATTATCCCGGGAGCTAAGGGCCAGGAGGAAAAACCACCCAAAACAATGGCATCCAAATACTACAGAGACCTACCTGCCTTTGCCTCTCGGTCTGTGCCACCATGCCCTGGCTTTCTCCTTTCTACTCTGTTGAGTACCTCATCTCATAGACGGAGCCATCCACACTTAGGGTTTTCCCACTCAATTAGCCTAACCTAGAAATCCCCTCACAGCCATGCCTGTTTCCATGGTAATCCTAAATCTGTTAGTTTTCCGATCAAGATTAACCATGATGATCTGAGAAACACAAAACCACAATGAGTTACTATTACTCCCCTAAAGAGAAAAGCAAACCAGCCAAGCACTGTCAAGGAGGAGGCGCCAAGGGCCCAGCACTCAAACGCTGTGGGCTAGAACACAGATCAGTACAGCCATGATGGGACCCCCTGAAAAGACTAAAACTGGCCCTGTCACATGACCCAGCAACCCTGCTGTTGGATAGGCATATCAGTGTGTTTGTCCTTCACTGACTACTCGCAATAGCCGAGCCATCAAAGGAAACCACGTGTCTATCAGTTGGCCGGAAGGTAAAGAAAAGGTGATAAGTAAATACAGCAGAATATCCTTCACAAGTAAAAGGAAACCCACAACACCATAACTAGAACTAGAGATTATCATGTTCAGGGAAATAAGCCAGGCACAGAAAGCCAACAATGGCTATCTTCACTGAGACGCAGACGCTAGAAATCTTGATCTTTTAGAAGCTAAAAGGAGCGTGGTAGCTATTCAGAGGGTGTAGAGCTGCTGAGAGGGAAGACCAGGAAGGACGGATCAGCTGGCACTAAATCACAATTAAGCAAGGAGTAAACAAACTGTGGGGTGCAAATGCAGAAGAGATTAAAAAATAAGTAGCAATTATACATTGTGCGCTTAAGAAAAATAAACAAAAGATTCAATATTTCACTCCAAAGAAGTGACCAGTGTACAGGGAGATGGACATGTTTCACCTGGTTTAAACTTGACACAATGACCTGGTGCCTTGGGAGGATGAGGCAGGAGGATCTCAGTTCTAGGCCAGCCTGGACAACTTCCTGGGATTGTGTCTCAAAATTAAAAACTGAAAAGAGGCCTGGGCTGTAGCTCAGTGGTGGAGAACTCGCCTTGAGTGTGTTAATAGGCTTTAGGTTCAATTCTTAGTACCATTAAGGAAAACATCAAAACAAAGCACAAAACATACATACACTGAAAAAAAATCACATGGCACCCATGAATATATATACTTTTACAGTTTATATATCAGTCAAGATAAATTTAACAGAGAACTAATAAATATTTGTTAGAGAGAGCATGAGCCCAGGCAGCCTGGACCCCAACCCCACAGACTTAACATACTTTGCTGGTCTGTCCCCCAGGAGAGTGTGCCCTACATGAAGACACGTCCCAGGCACTGGGAATGCAACCAGTCATCACACTACGGCAGAAGAGCAAACTGCACCTGGCTAGCACTCTGACTAGCTTGAACTGGTTTATTCAAAATCTGTGCCTAAGGTGTCCCGAGAGCCTTCTTCTTCCCTGAGCTAGGCCTGCAAAAGCAGGTTGTCCTTTGGGGAGGTGGAGCCCTTAAGGCCTTGCTGGTTGCAGGGGACAGGTGCTGGGAGGACAGGTGCTGGTTGTCACCATGTGCTCCCAGGAGCCCTCAGTTCTCTTGCCTCTCAGTGACATGCAACTTCCCTTGTGTAGTGTTTCTCCTGACCTTTTCTTATCTTGTAAAACTGTCTCGGCCCCTGCAGAGATAGCTACTTCCTCGCCCTGACGTGGGGTCATCTCTTCTCACTCCTTTTCTCCTTGCTGTCATTTCCAGGAATGGATGTCTACTATATTCGTTTTTAAAGACCCGATGCTTGCCTCCATCATACCTACTGTGTCTGCTTTCTGTTTCATCATTTTGTGCTCTAGCCTTTTAATGTGTGTGTGTGTATGTGTGTGTATATGTGTATGTATGTGTGTGTGTGTATGTATGTATATGTGTGTGTATGTATGTGTGTGTGTGTGTGTGTGTATATGTGTATGTATGTGTGTGTGTGTATGTATGTATATGTGTGTGTATGTATGTGTGTGTGTGTGTGTGTGTATATGTGTATGTATGTGTGTGTGTGTATGTATGTATATGTGTGTGTATGTATGTGTGTGTGTGTGTGTGTGTATATGTGTATGTATGTGTGTGTGTGTATGTATATATATGTGTGTGTATGTATGTGTGTGTGTGTGTGTGTGTGTGTGTGTATGCAAACCAAGGCATATGTGTTGTTCGAGGACACTCTGGATATCCATTCTTGCCTTCCATGTTGTTGATGGCAGCGCCTCTTGCTTCTGGCTGCATAGGCCAAGCTAGATGGCCTGTGAACTTCCCGGCAGTCTCCTGTCTCCACCGATAGTGAGATGCCACTAAGGAACACCAGGGTCACAGATGCATTTGGGTTTACACGGGTTCTGGGAATCGAAACTCAGCCCCTCACACTTGGATGTCAAGTGCTTTACACACTGAGCTATCTCCCGAGCCCTGTGCCATCTCTTCAGAACCCTCGCTTTATCTGTGGAAGGCCTGCCAGATGTGAGGAAGGTCCTAGACGTTCATCTTCCCCATCTTGCCTGGGAGATGTGTGAAAATTCACAGCTTTGTTTCCGAGCTTTCCTTCAGACTGGCAAGTCCTTTCCACCTCTGGATTTGGCCTCTCTGTTCCTTACTCTCTTGGGAGCCGGTCTGTGCTGTTCAAGCTTATGGTGTATGTAAACACTGTATGGGGCTGTGTGTGTCTGTTCGCCAACAAGTTCAAGTGTTGCAGAGATCAAGGAGGCTAGGAACCCCTGGCGCTGGAGTTACTGGTGATTGTGAGTCACCTCTCTGTCCCCCACACTGTGTTCTTAAACACGACCCACATTGTTTTCCTTGTCCTCAGTGTAACTGATCCAGGAAGCATGGGTCAGTCCCACAGGCTCACTGTCTCCAATTCAGTCCCGTGCTCACGCTCGTAGGCAGGGGAACACAATTTGTTCTCTTTTGAACTTGTCCTCCTCAGGCTCATGAGGCATCGTTACCTCAGATCTCAGCTGGTCTCCCTGGCCTAGGCCTTAGATGCCCTTAGACATCCATGCTCCTGAGACACAGGCTTTCCGTTGCTCTTCCTCTTCCTCCATGGGCGCCAGGAAGCTGTTTTCTTGACTTTCTGTTGCTTCCTAGGACACTTCACACTCCTATGTCTACACACCCTCCCCTGAGCCTCCTGGGTGGGAGCCCAGGTGTTTGCTGGGTATTCCTCAAACTCACGTGCAAAGCTGAACTCGTCTGTTCCTCCTGTTTGTCCCCAGTAAAAGCCGCCCTGCCAACCCCCCCCCCCCGTCCCCTCCTCCCCAGGAGTGTTCATCAGCCCAGCAGGGTAGTTCTCTGAGATTTCTGCAAGCATGGGTTCAAGCTCATCTCCCACCTCAAACTCAGCTGTTGGAGACGTAACCTCTAGTACTTCAGAACGTGGACTCCTTTGAAGAGAGGATCTTAGTTAAGAGGGTGGGGGGGTTGTCTTAGGGTGTGCCCCAAGCCAGTGTGACTGATGACCTTATTAAAAAAAGAAATCATGAGATCATGTGGAAGGGGCTTCTCTCCCCTAGTCGGCAGGAGGCTGAAAGCGAGGCGCACAGGAGTAAACTAAGTGCCAATGGCAGCCTCAGGGGGAAGTGCTGGGGTTTGTGGAGCTCTTGCATATGGACTGCCATGTTGTGGGGCATGCGCAGTATTAAGGATTCTCTAGGGAATGCCAGGGAGCAGTAGCATAGCCGAATCTTGCATTTCTCCCTAAGGCTTCCATAGAGGAGACGTTGGTGTTCTCCACAGACCAGGATTCTGTCAGTTGGCTCGGAGAGCCGAAAGGACCTTTATTTCCTGCCTTAGCACATGGCTACAGTGCCCCCCATCAGACTAGCAGCTCCAGAGAATGCCAGCTGAACCTCTGCTCTCTGTTCTTTATTTGTTTGACGACTTCTCCAGAGGCCCAGGCTCACTGCCACCAGGGTCCCTCTGGTCCCTCCAGACCTGGCCTCTGCTCTCACTTCCATTGGGAACATCAGATCCGAGCCCATCTGGGGGGGTGGGGGGAGGGGGTAAGGCTTGTGGCAGAGGAGGCTGGCACAGCATCAGGTCCGCATGGTGTTCACGTCAACAGGGCTATATTTACCTGGCTATATTTGCTGTCCCAATCCACTTGTCCCAGCCCGGCCCCTCCCACCTCCAGCTTGTCCTGCATCTTTGGGTCCCTGTTGTCCCTGCTCACCCCGATCCAGCTGTACAATTGTGGTCTGGGCCACAGGCTATTTTTTGCCTGGTGCCAAAGATTATTCAGTTATCAGGAATGTGTGTTTAAGTGGCTGTCTCCGGTATAAGGATTATAAATAGGAACTTGGGGTCAAGGCTGGGGCCCCAGTGTCCTCCTCTTTGTCCCAGTTCCTGTCCCAGCTCTGGGATTTCATGTGGGGGTGGCCACCATGAGGCTGGGGTGAGACGGGTAGACCCCGAGGTTGTCTAGGGGAAAGAATCCAGGCTGGGAGGCCAGGGGCCCCCACTCAGAGAACATCATCAGCAGGGAAATTGTCTGGCTTCTCTGAGACCAGCTTTGTCCCTGGTCAAGAGGGACACTCAGAACCAGTAGCTCCATGGTAAACAGGTGGTGGGCCTCTGTCCATGAAGCAAAATCCAAGTCAGATGAATGGCTGTCTGGAAGGAGAGCCTGTCCATTGTCAAATTCTAGCTCTTTCTGGGAAAAGATCACAGGGAAGTAAACAGAGAAAAACAATCTTGGGAGAAAGAGGAGTAGGGTGGGACTTGCCCCAGAGAGCTCCCAGTCTGGTGGTGGAGGCCAGGCCCACACTTTACCTCAGGATGAAGGCATCATAGTCGAGTCCACATGTTTGGATTGAGGCTGGAGGCTTCCCCAGAGGAGCAAGAGGCTGTTTCTTGAGGTCCCAGGTCTCCTGGAGAAGTTCCAGGCTCAGGCTCAGGCCACGCAACAGTGGTAGGTTGGGGTGGGCAAGGATGCCTGGACAGCAGGGTCGACCTGCCTCCTAGTGCCCTTCCTTCCTGGAGCCATCTTCTCCAAGCCTGGACCATGGCTACCTTTGACCTTTGATTCCCTTCATTCCATCTGGGGTAAAGCGGACTAGATAGTCATCTACCACAGCGCAGGCACCATGCTGCTCCCTTGAGCATCTTACTGTGAACAAGGGTGGGACAGGGAAGAGACATGGTAACACTGATCACATCAACTTCTCTATGGAGCAGCAGGAATTGTGACTGACCTCACTCTGTGGATTGTCAAGTGTGAGATTGGGCCCTGTGTCCCAGGATAGCTTTGAACGCAACCAACACATTTGAAGATGGTAGCACCTTTTTTGTTTTTTGTTTTTTTTTTGCAATGGCCAAAGAGTGAGTAGAGATCCCTGGTCCAAAGGAATGTTGCTGTGATCAATAATGGTGACTTTCTGAGCAGAAGAGTATTGGAATTTGACCTGTTGCCAGCCTCCTGGTGCCACCAAACCTACCCAAGCCCACCAGTTCAGTGGCTTCTGTCCCCACATTCTGCATGTAGGTCTGTCCCAGATAGGTTTCTTTTTATCTGCTTCATTTCTACTCTTTCCTACCTTCCCCTCACGGTTGAGAAGTCATGGGCACAGATGACTACTTGTTCTGGAACACAACTACAGATCTGCTCCATTCTCATCCCTGAACCCCAGAGACACTTAGCCACACCTCCTCCTCAGGGTGGGATGAAGCGGCTGAAGTTCTGAGAAGATGGGCAACATCATCTTGACTGGGTCTAGGCTCACCCAGAAGCCACGACAACTTATAGAAGGAGTTTATTTGGGCTTATAGTTGCAGAGGGGAAGTCCATGATGGCGGTGAAGCACGGCAGCAGGCAGCCAGAGCAGGAAGCTGAGAGATCACATGGCCAGCCACAAACACGAAGCAGGGGCAAACAAAACAAAACACAAACGAAATGGCTGAGACCACACCCTTCAAAAGCTGCCCCCGTGATTCGCTTTCTGCCTTAAGGCCATACATTATAAAAGCCCCTTAACTCCCCAGCACCACCAACTGCAGGGGTTCAAACACAGAAGCCCATGGGGGACATTTCTAACTCAAACTACCACAGGGACTTAGCTCTGTCTGTATCTAGATTAGGTTAGCTGAGCTGGGAAAGCACAGCTACACTGTGGGTAGCCCCATGCCACGGGCTGGGGCCCTGGACTGAGTTCTAAAGTAGGAGCTGAGCACTGGCATTCATCTCTCTCTGTTTTCTGACTGTGGATGTTTTACAACACGGTTTCACATGCCCCTGCACCCCACCATGATGGTCTGTGAGCTCAGATAAACCGTTCCATCCGTCAGTTGCCTTTGTTAGATATTTTTATTATCATGAGAAAAAATAACTCTACACTTGTGGGCACAGGTGCTCCCTCCCCCAGTGCCTTCCACTGCAGACATAAAAGGTGTTTGTTCAGAGGTCCTGCCACTTCTCCATGACTGGGAAACAAGGACCCCCTGCTTTGGGGTGTCTTCTTCTAACTGCTGTAACTCATCACCCTGCCCCCCTCCCCATGTAGCTGGATCTGACCAGGGACAGCAGTTCCTAGCTGGAGCCTCTGGAGGTTGGAGTGAAACCTGGGTGGGCCCCTGTTAATTGTTTCTTCTCCCAATCCTCAGGCCCCATGTGTGAGGTCAGCCATATGCCACAGAGGGTGGGCCTCAGGCCTGTGGGTTCCTCGTGGGGCCCATAGCCACACTTGGTTCTAGACGAGGAGTCTGGTGTGTAGATGGGTCCCCTGGTGGGCGGAGTATTTTGTATGGGTGTGATCACACGAGACTGGGCTCCCAGAGTGGTGCTGACATCTTAATTTTTGAATGACTCAAATTATTTATATCAGCAGAATCCTGGTGAGAAAATTTCTTTTGGTCAGATTCCAGTCACCCTAGGGGCACTTCTGTCACCCCCTGACATTAAGCCATCTTGCTTCTTATTGTATTAATTGATTTTGTTCTTAGTTGCCTGAAGATCTCTTTAAAAAAGACCCACACCAAGGGAGAGCTCCCAGATTCCCTTTAGTACTCCTTCCTGCCATGTTTCACAATCCTTAGAGTTTAAAATTGGATCCAGATCTGCCTCGCAAGCCGCATCCTTCAGCTGAAGCAATCTTTCTTTGTGCTGGCCCAGTGGACACTATTTTGTCCTTCGCAACCCCTTAACCTTCTTGAAGAAGAGTCAAGAAGACTGCAGACACCCCAGCATGTCCACGAGACCAAAATGTGATCACCCTGCTAAGGCCTTAAAGATGTGTGGAAGTCATGGAAGGGGAGATCTTCAGCAAGCGGACCTCATAGGCCGGGAATCCTCTGCGGCCAGACCTGACTTTCTACCTTCACTGAAGCACACATGCTAGCTGGACTTCCATACTGGTGCTGGGATTCAGCCTTAGAATGGAACAGCCAAAGGCCCTACATCTGGGCTGCGATGGACCCCTGGGTGTTTGAGGTGAGTGTACCACTCCATGACCTGGGGCGATGGGGGGGTCAGTGCTGTGAACCCTTCCTTCCCAGAAGCCTCTGCCCTGGGCCCCATCTCTGAGCCTCTTTGACTCTGCCTTCTCAGCGGGGCTGTCAAGAGCAGAGCCTCACAGGTTGTGACTAATCACTAGCACATTTTTTTTTCCATCCAAGAAGAAGAAAAAGTCGAAGGAGATGAAGAAAGAAAGAAAAAAAAAAAAAACCCAACAGTGAATAACTCGGAAGACTTTCCAACATGTGGGTGTTTTTCTGGGACCAAAGATGAGGAAGATTCCAAATGTAAACAATCCCAAAATAACCCGGTTCTCCCAACCCCAGGCATTCCCAGGACTGGCTGTTCATGCTCCCTCCCTTCCCCCTTGGGAACTGGGGTCAAGAAGAGGTGGGGAGGCTCAGAGGCTTGCAGGGCTTGCTGGGGTAGGACCTTCAGCACGGTGTGAGCTCTGTGAGATTATGCTTGGACCTTCTCTTCAGAGAACTGTGGTGGCCTTCCTCTTTTGAGAGGGGGCTTCTTTGTGCCTCACGGGACCAGCCTTCACTGAGTTAAGGGCTTTCTTTGCTTGGTAATGTCCCACGGTGCTTACACCAAGCTCTTGGGACTTCTCGCCAGCACAGTGCAATGAGAAGACTATGGACTTTGAAGTCACACGGGGTTGGGGTCTTGGCTCCACAGCTTATGAATTGTGTGACGTTGGCCGTGTTTTTCCACATCTGGGACTCTCAGTTTCCTCCTTTAAAACTGAGGTGGTATTCCTTATCAGAGAAAAATACATGACAAAAAGTATCTACTGTGGTTGTTCAATGCCCAGGAAGGGCTCACCATGCCATTTCTTTGCTTCTCTCATGCTGCTTGGAGGATGCTTGATTTGGAAACATCATTTTAAATATTTCCTTCACAGAAGAATATTGTGTGTGTTCAGAGACAGAATCATTCCTCCGTGTTGTTGCCTACCTGTATTCATTACCTCCTCCCTTCCTGCTCTCTCTCTCTCTCTCTCTCTCTTTCTCTCCTCCTCTCTTTCAAATGGAACCTCACCACGCTTCCATGGACCAATTCCACATTCTTAGACTCTGCTGCCTCAGCTTTCCGAGTAGCTGTGACTACAAGGCCTATGACACTGCATCTGGTTGATTGAAATCCCTGGGGAAAGAGGGTACATTAACATTTCACATAAAACATCACTTTGGGGGCGATCACAGTGGGCGAGGGAGGAGACCTTGGTGAACACATTGGAAGCAGCGACAGTAGAGTTGATAGGATTCGTCATGATGAGGCAAGGACAGTGGAGGGTGTGGCTGTGAAGGTGGAAGGGATGGTGGTGATGGGAAACATGGAGAAGCTGATGAAGAACGTGGTTAGGGTGATGGAAGAGGTGGTGGTCGTCATGGTGATGAAGGCCAAGATGGAAGTATTTGTGATGTGAAGGAGAGGGTAGCAGTGGTGATGACGATGAAAGCCATGGTACTGATGGTGATGCGGGCCATGTGAAGGTCACAAGAACTCGTGTTGTTCAGCATGACAGATTAGGTTACACTTGATGTGGCCTCATGGTGACATATGGTGCTACGTGATGAGACTGCTCCCAGCCAGTCATCCACTTAGTAGATGAAGGCATGGAGGAGGCAGGCAAGGAAAGGTAGAAGGCGGCTGCATGATTAACTGTTACTTGGGCTCTAAGCTATAATAGAGAACATTAGACTGCTTAATCATAGTTGATTGAACCCACATGTTTATCTTGGCTACCTCCAGAAGTTCCACTAAAATGTCATTAATGGAATGTTAAAAAGAAAAGAAGAAGACATAAACCCACAAGGAAAACGAGAATGGGAAAGGAAACAGCAGCAGCGTGAGGAGCTAGCAGTTTGGGAATTAGAAAGTACATGGATGTATGGCGCCAGACTTAGCAGACCACAAGGAACAGAGAGGCCCAAGCCACAGAAGACAGAGGAGATCCATTGTATGAGGTGTGGGGACAGGCAGCAGGAAGAGATAGGTACCAAAACCACTGGGGCCCCAGAGTCCCAGAGTGACCAGGATGGACAGCACTGGCTCCTTCTGAAGGCAGGCAGGAATTTGGAATGAGGCTGGAAAACTTGGCAGCTGGAAATGAGTTCTTACAGGAAGCAGGAAGACTGTTGCTGTCCCAGCAATATTCGTCCACCCTGGGCACCTATGTAATCAGCCCCTCCCATGCTCAGATAATGCAAAGTTTCCAGCAAGGTTCTGGACATAGAGGCACCACACATGGCTGTGAGGTGGGAGATTAAGGGTGAATGCAGTTCTTGAAGGCCAAGGCTGTCTTTCTCAGTCTAGCTCTGGGATGCTGAAATCACACAGGAAGACCTTGGAAGAGTTTTTCCTGAGAAAACTAAATTTCTCAAAACAAAAGGCACTCGTCCCTCCCCAATAACTAGGTCCCACTCTGTCATCCAATGATGAAGCCCATGTGCCTGTACTTTTCTCTCCTCACCTCTGGCCACTTCCATCTAGAATTTTAGCATCTCCCATTTAAGAATGAAAAGGCAGGCAGCTGAGAATCATTTCATAGTTAAGGAAACTTTCAAGAGAGCACAGAAACCAGAGTAGACAGCGAAGAGAAAACAGCACAAATAAAGATTAATATTTTCAGGATGATCAAAGGTGGTGACTCTTAAATGAGGACTGGGGATCATTTTCTTAAAGGAGTAGGAAAAAGAAAGTTCTTGGGAAATAGAAATACAACATTCATATTTGAGTTAAACACCAAACCTAAATAAAAACAGGTAACATCAAAATAATTTTTCCCAAGGAAGAATGAAACTCAAAAGAAATATGACTTAATACAAAAATTATCTATGAGTAGAATCTAATAATGGAAGTTCTGGAGACATACACAAGGAAGGACCTGAATTGCAAGAAGGAGGAAGAGAAGGGAAGAGGAAGGGGAAGAAGGAGGAAGAAGGAGGAAGAGAAGGGAAGAGGAAGAAGAAGAGGGAGGAAGAAGGAAGAGAAGGGAAGAGGAAGGAGAAGAAGGAAGAGGAAGAAGAGAAGGGAAGAGAAGAAGAGGAAGGAGGAAGAGAGAGGAAGAGGGAAGAGGGAAGAAGAAGAAGAAGGGAAGAAGGAAGGGAGAAGGAGGAGAAGGAGAAGAAGGGGAAGGGGAAGAGGGGGAAGGAAGGAGGAAGAGAAAGGAAGAGGGGGAAGTGTATAAGGAGGAGGAAGAGGAGAAGAGGAGGGAGAAGAAAAGGAGGGGGACAATTATTTTCTAGAGTCAGATATCATGAAATTAAAGATTGAAATTTTTCTAAAAGTTCATGGTAAACTCAATTTTAAGAAAAAAAAAAAAAAAAAAAAAAAAAAAAAAAAAAAAAAAAAAAAAAAAACCATTTCAGCCAAAAGCACACTGAAGTACAATTTCAAAACTAGAGAAGAAAAATTTAAATCTTCCCAGAGAGGAGAAAAGTAGTTTGTTAAAAAAAATTATGGATAGTCAAATTGTTTCAAAATTTTCTCTACAACTACATTACAAACTAGAAGAAAACGAGGGTACCTTTACATCCTGATGCTCTGGTCTTCTAAGCCACAGTGTCACACTCAGCCACTGTGGCAATAAAGCTTGGCAAGAAAAACAAATGTAAGTTTGCACACATCTGACTTTTTTTCACTTTTTAAACCGATTTAAACTTTTTATTTTATGTATACGAGTATTTGCCTGTACACTGTGTGCATGCAACGCCCTCAGAGGCCAGCTGAAAGTTATCAGCTAAAGGTGCCAGAGCCTCTGGAACTGGAGTTACAGATTGTTGTGAACTACTGCATGGGTGCCAAATCCAGGTCCTTTGCAAGGGCCGTCAGTGTTCCTAACTGCTGAGCCCCCTCTCCAGCCCCTCATATTTTTTTTAAAAGTATAATTGAAAAGTATTACTTCTCAATCAACCCTCGGGAGGATGCTGTCCACTTTAGTTAGGAAGAGAAAGAGACAAGTAGCATAGAACTCAAGTAAATTCAAAGAGAAGTCCCAGGGTCACAGCCAAGGACAGCTTCAGGAAGAGGATCTTTGTGATATGTACAGAATAATTTGTCTACATTGTCCTAAACGCAGAGGGCTCTAGGAGCAAGGTCACCACCAAAGATGACGACAATGTATAGTTAGAAATAACTACTTGGTTTTGTTTTTGTTTTTCTGTTTTGTTTTGTTACAGGAGTTCTTAACCTCTAAGGACCCTTTCAGAAGGGGTGCCTGAGACCATCGGAAAACGTGGAGTCACATGATGACTCGTAATGAAATTCAACAGCGAAATTACAGTTATGAAGTGTCAATGAAAATAACATTAAGGTGGGGGGGGGGCGGATCACCACAACATCAAGCATTAGGAAGGTTTAGGATGAAGGGATGAATGGACCTGCTACTGTACAGCACATGGTACGGAGAACAGAAGGCACACGCTAAGAGAACCAGAAAGCTGTACTAATGATAATGAGGGTTGAGATGGCTGTACCAACACGCAACACGTGTGTTTATGTGCTGGGGGCACTGTGGTGGGTTGAATAAGAGTGGCCCCCACCGGCCCATATATTTGAATGCTTAGTCACTAGGACGTGGCACTATTTGGGAAGGATTATGAGATGTGGCCTTGTTGGAGGAAATGTATCACTGGAAGGTGGGCTTTGAACTCTCTCTCTCTCTCTCTCTCTCTCTCTCTCTCTCTCTCTCTCTCTCTCTCTCTCTCTCTCTCTCTCTCTCTCTCCTCCCTCTCCCAGCTCCCTTCTGGATCAGGGTGCAGCTTTCAAGTACATCTCCAGCTCCATGTCTCGCTGTATGCTGCCATGCTCCCCACCGTGATGATAATGGATCCAGCCTCTGAAACTGTAAGCCAGCCCCCAGGAAAATGTTCTCTCCTACAAGAGTTGTGTGGTCATGGTGTCTCTTCACAGCAACCGAACACTGACTGAGACAGGCTGTGTCTGTGGAGAGTAGTGGCATGAGAGGGCTGAAGCTTGCTGTCCATGTCACCAGGTCCATAGAACCTGGTGGGAAATGTTGTGAGAAGCGTCCATTTTTACCATGCTACTTGGAAAGACGGAAATAAAGACAAGACGGAGCTAAAATACTTCAAAGTGCTTGTGTCAGGAGAGGACCCAGAAGCAAGCAGGACTGGCCAGGAACTGTGCTTTTCATTATGAACCTTGTAGACATTTTACTTTCAAAATAGTACATGTATTACTTTGATAAAAAAAAAAAAACCCTAAGATTTAAATAGAATATACAAATGAGAACGCTAGTGAGCCATGCTAGATGACGTGGAGAAATGTCTTGACCAAATAAATCAGTCCAAATGGCCCAGAACCAGAATTCTCTAAAGACCTGCTCCATCTACTGCCTCCAGGTCCAAACCCAAGTCTTGGATGTGTCCACACTCCCCAGAAAGCCACAAAAGGAGCTCCAGAAACCAGGAAGGGCTTGCTTTTCCTCCACTGTTCAGGCCATTCCAAGACCATGTGGCTGCCACATGGAAGAGGAGGATCAGGGGGAAGGGCTCAAGACCAAAAGGAGAGATGATTAGGCTCTCCGTAGGGGAGCAGGCCTCAGCCTTCATCCTGTACCCACGTGAGCCAGGCAGACTGCCTCACTGCACCACCAGAGAGTCTTTGGCTGCATAACCACTTTAAAAGTTCGTGAGGGGAGAGTGGTGAGAGAGTCCCAGGATTCAACAAGGATAGTGCTAGAGAAACGGACAATCGCACTTTTTGATGTGTGTGTGTATGTATGTGTGTGTGTGTGTGTGTGTGTGTGTGTGTGTGTGCCATGTGAGAGCAGGTACCTGTGGGATCCAGAAGAGGGGGCAGCAGATCCTTTGGAGCTGGAGTTACGGGTGGTTGTGATCTGCCTAATATGAGTGCTGGGAACTGAACTTGGGTCCTCCGAAAGAACAGTATGTGTTCCTAACCATTGAGCTACGTCCCCAGCCCCATCAATATTGCTTTTCTTGTGTACCTGTGAGTACTTACATGAGTTGATGTGTGCCACATATGTGTAGTGTCCATGGAGACAGAAGAAGACGTCAGACCCCTTGGAACTGGAGCTACAGACACTTGTGAGCTGCAGTGTAGGTCCTGGGAACTCAGTCTAGAGGCTCTTAAATCCTGAGACATCTCTCCAGCCCTGACAGTGGCATTTTGTGTAATGAGAAGACACTGCAAATCATGGTGGGGTCATACTGGGAATACTGAGGAAATAGTAGAATGCTATGTCCCCTTTCACTTCTAATTATCTATTCGGGGTTTCTATCCTACCTTAGACCACTTAGTTCCCAAATAAAAGACACACAGATTGATTAGATGTTTTATAAACTTTAATGCACTAGAGCTGGTCAGATAACATCCCTCTAAGCTATTTTGCTATTTCCCCTCTATGTAACACAATATTACTTGCTATATTGTTCCTGTCTGGGCTGCTTCTTCCCCCATCAGGCCAGCCCTCATGTGCTCATGGTCCATATTGTCCCATGGTGACTTTCTTCTTCTTCTTCTTCTTCTTCTTCTTCTTCTTCTTCTTCTTCTTCTTCTTCTTCTTCTTCTTCTTCCTCTTCTTCTTCTTCTTCCTCTTCTTCTTCTTCTCTCCCCCCTCCTCCTCTTCTCTTCTCCTTTTTCTATCCTCCTCATGAGCCCTACCTGAGACCCCCAAGCTCAGGAACCAAAGCTCTGCCTACCTCTCTTCTTCCCAGTTACAGGCTGTCCAGCCTTTCTTTATTAACCAATCAGAGATAATTGGGACGTAAAGTTTACACAGCACTGTTTAGTGTACGTGAGAATGCACTTGTCTGGACTGAAGCCAGATCTTGGGGCCCAGAATTTAGCATCTGAATACATATGGCACCAGACCACCCCCCAATATTTCCCTGCTTTTTATTGGGTCTCGGGTCCTCATGTTTGTGCAGCTAACACTCTTTACCAACTGGTAAAGTAGCCCTCTCCCAAACTCAACTTTAGGTCTAGAGTTTGAGACGAGTTGGAAGGGGCCTGCTCTCATAGTCACTCATGTGCGCTGTGTTGATGGATGGTCTACTACATGTTTTCTGATCACCACGGTAGCCAGAAGGGCCTATGATGGACTCTGTGTGGTATCTGTGCTGGTCTGCTTGGGCTAGGGTGGGTGATGGCAATGGTAGACTTCAAAGTTCTGTAGTATGTGATGACAGAACTTCTCAATCACACCCTCCATCCTTTGCGGGCTGGCTGTGGCTTTTGCCCTGCAGCCTTTCCATTCTGGGATCCAGGCTGATGCTGGGGCCTCCATCTGTACCTCTGCCAGGTTTGTAGCAGGGAGAGAGACTGGCTAAACATGTGCCGGCGTTTCAAGTTTTTGCTCAGAAGCCACCATCTGTGACAACACTTTTACTAGGAAATGTGGATCATTTGGACCAAATTATTCTTTCTCCATCTCTCCCTCCTATCACTTCTGTTTATCCCTTCCTTCCTCTCCTTCTTCTCCCCTCTCCTCCGTCTCTATCTTCTTTTTTCCTTTGGTGTCCTTTTTCAGGACCCCATGCCTACAAAACAAGCAGTCTACCACAAAGCTGTATTCGGCACCCCCAAAACTAATTCCAAAGACCCAGGGGCATGTAGTCTTTACTTGTTGTAGAAGAGAACAGGGGATACCCATGACCTCCTTGTAGCTACCCCAGGCTCTATCAGCTCAGAGCATGCGCGAAGCACAGAGGAGCCATCAGGGAAGTAGCTCTTGGTCAGGTGGAGGGGTCTGGGCAAGGGAAGTTCACTGAGAAGGAGGAAATTCCAGGAGCAAGAGGCAAACCTGCATGCCAGTGGTCCTCTCCTGGAATTTCTGGCTTCCCAGATAGCTGGCTGACTTGGGAGTTTGGTTTACAGAGCAAGATAAGAATGAAAAAGCTGTCTAGCAGAGCACAGAGGGCTTGGGGTACCACACCGAGAGCATCTGCAACATGAACCACAAATGAAGCTGGCCTTCATCAAACAAGCTTGGGGGACACCACATGCCTCTTGGATATTAACTCTTTTCACAAGGCAACTGCTTTCTTTAGCACACGGCTTGCAGAGTCACCCTGACAACGCCCTGGCTGATAGAATTGGAGAGAGGGTGAAGAGCAGGCCAGGAAATAATGCACACCTCTCCTCAGATAGGAAGAAGGCAACCTAGCCATGTGGAAGTCCCTAGCTGTCAGAGAGGCTGGGTGTTTTCCAAAGCAAGAGAGATGGCGTGGCGACGTGATGCCTATAATCTTAGCACTTGGTGGGTAGAGGCAAGAGGAATAGGAGTTCAAGGTCATCCTTGACTCCGAAGCAGCCTGAGCTGCTATGTCTCAAATAAATAGTAAATAAATAAATAAATAAATAAATAAATAAATAAATAAATAAATGTTTGAAGAGCCCGAGTGACAATGAAGCCTGTGTTGTTCCCAGGATTCCTCAGAGAGAGAAAGCCACAACAAGGTGGGCACTGGTTCAGTGACATGGGCGACGGTCTCAGCTACTTTATTAGAAATTGTGAGCTATCAGGGATGGGAATGGCCTTGGGTGGGGCTTCGGAGACTTGAATTCTGCTTCCAAGAACACTCTGCTTGAGCCTCTCTACCTAGGAGGAACTCTTACGGGTGCCTACCCTATTTCCAAAAGGTTTTAGTGGCTAGAAATATCAACCACCAAATCACACAGGAATCTGTGCCTGGGAGCAAGTGAACAAAGGCCATTTGCTTTTAGCCCACTGGGCCAGTGTCCTTAACTTTTTCAACCACCTCACAGTCTAAATTTGTCTAAAAATTAAGGTCTTTTCAGCTGTCGCTTGTATTAGTGACAAAGGCAACCCAAGTGGAGAGGGTTTATTTTGGTTTATGGTTTGATGGTGCAGTCTATCATGCTTTAGAGGCAGAACATGCAGCTTCGTGATAGCTTTAAGAGGGATCCCTGAAGCATACTGCACTCATATGTCATCAACCATTCCCACTGGCTGCCTGCTCAGCTCCAATCTTTCTACCTGATTCCCGGGAATCCTCTCCTGGGCCCTTGGGTTCTCTTCAGAAGCCTCCCATGATCTGTTTTCCTGATTGAGCAATTGTTTTGATTTGTCTCCTGTCTCTCTTCCCTGAGGCTATAAACTACATGGATCCCCAAAGTACTTAGACCTTAGAAGAGAGGCCATGACATCCATAGAAGGCATACATACTACAGATCATTAGGGAAATAAGTGATTTCCTCTCCTACTCATCTATCCACCTGTGTGCATATGTGCGCATGTATGTGTGTACATTTAATACATATGTGTGTATGTATTTGTATTTATGCATGTGTGTGCACATATGTGTGTGCATGTAGAGGTCAACAGCAGCTGTCATTCCTTAGGCTCTGTCCATCTTATTTTGGAAGACATGGTCTCTCACTGGCCTGTAACTCACCAAGTAGGCCAGGCGGGCTAGCCACTGAGCCCCAAGGATCTCTTTCTACTTCCCAGTCACTAGGATTATAGGTATGTGCCACTCTGCCTGGCTTTGGAGTTGATGCTCTCTTGCCACTGTGGGTTCTAGGGACTGGACTCAGGTCATCAGGTTTTCGCAGCAAGTGCTTTCATCTTCCGAGCCCCCTGTCTCTAGAATAGAGACTCTGTCTCTAGGAAGAGGCCAGGCTTGGGTGTTCAATACCCAAGGGTACCTTTGACTTAAACACCCTGTGGTTGCCAATGACCCTGACGGTCCAACAATTTTTTTTTTTGACCTCTGGAAACTCTGCCTTGGTTTTCTTTTTTATGGTAGATGTGTATACAAGTGTATGTGTAGGTACACATGTGGGAGGCATGTGTACACATGTGTATGTACGTGTGCAGAGGTCAGAGAACAACCTCAGGTGTTGTTTCTCTAGTGCCATCCCTGTTGTTGTTGTTGTTTGTGTGTGTGTGTGTGTGTGTGTGTGTGTCTGTGGTGTGGTCTTTTACTAACCCAGAGCTCACTGTTCTCATTTGCTTCCTACTGCATGACAAACACCATGAACAAATGCAACTTAGGAATGAAAACGTTTGTTTCTCCTTACAACTTGCAACCCATCATGAAAGGAAGCCAGGGAAGGAACCTGGAGGCAGGAACTGAAAAGCAGAGGCCATGGAGGAGTGCTGCTTACTAGCTTGACGTCCTCGGCTTGTTCAGTCTGTTCTCTTATAGAACACAGGGCCACATGCTAAGGGGTGGCTCTGCCCACAGGGACCTGGGCCCTCTCACATCAATCACTGATCAAGAAAATACCTCACAGATGTGGCCATAGGCCAATCTGATGGGGGGGGCCATTTTATTCCTTCTTCCAGAGGCTCCGTCTTCCCAGATAGCCCTAGCTTGTGTCTAGTTTACAAAAACAAAAACAAAAACAAAAACAAAACAAAACAAAAAAAACAACCCCTCCCCCAACTTACACAGTCATCCAGTTGTCTGGGGTAGCTGTCAAGGGAGCCCCGAGAATCTCCGTGTCTCCACCTGCGCAGCCCTGGGGTTATAAGCACATGGCTACATCTAGCTCTCATCATGTTCTATTGTTTGCAAAGCATGCACTTCAGAAGTGAAGCCATCTCCCCAGCCCATGACTCTCTGGCTTTCTAGTTGAAACACTCTCAGGAGTGTGGACAGGGTTCCCCTCCAGGGATGTCTAAAGTCACCCCTCAGGTGCCAGGTCTGGAGGAGTGTCCCTGTGAGATGGTGATGGGCTGGCATGAAGCTGCTTCCTCCCGCAGCATCCCCTTGTGAAGCAGCACGTGCTCATTTAGATGATTAGAGTGTCCGAGAGCAGGACTCCAGGGACTCCAGGTCTCCTCCAGGTCGATGCTCATGGTCAGCTGAGCATCCCAGAACTCACCCAGGTGACCTCTAGACAGTTATTTTCCCCAAAGATTAGATTCACAAATCTTTACCACTTTTAAGATCATTGATTACATCGCAGTTGGGGGCGGGGGTCGTCATAGTTAAAGGGCCACCTAGGAATGGTGTCCCTCTAGCTGTGCAATGATACGGCCAAAATTTAAAACTGTCTGCATTAATATTATTTCCCTTTGAGTGCGAAGAGCTGTAAGGTGTTGAAGTGTTCATCACTGGGACTCTCAGAGTTCTCTATCTATTATTAGGTGAAGCTTCCATTTCATAGATGGGAAACGGGGGCTCCTGTAGCTTCCTCAGGGTCACACAGAATGAGTGGAGAAGAGCAAGCCAAGCCCACATCCTCCTATTTTCAGTAATGGCATCATCTGCATCATTCCATGACAGCTCTTTGGCTCCTATAGTGATGTCCTGATGCCACCAGACTCCTGTCCCCTCCACCAGCACCCTCTAGCTACTGCTATTTTGTGTCCAGGTCTCAATTGCTAAGCAAAGTCTTCACAGGTGTGTTCTAAGTGGCAGCCTCCCATACACTACAGTTCTTGGTGCCTTAACAGCAGGTGAGGGGTGTGTGCAGTGGGGGCATAGAACTCCCCCATTTAGCCCAGGGCTGAGAAGAGAGGAAGGAGTGAGGCTCTGCAATCCCATATCCACCTAGCATTTGTATCCCAGCCCCTTCTTGTCTTCAGCAGATGCTCCAAGCATCCAGAAATCTGAGATGCCTAGAAAAAGGGGAAGCAACAGGGAGCAGCTATGAGCTCATCCACACTGGCGCCAAGTGCCCCAGGGGGACCCTTTTTCCATGGAGAGGTCTAGGCTCTTCTGGTGGTGACGACTTCGGAGCTGGAGGTTCCCCAGCGGCCACCCCAGGGGATGGACACTGACTTGTGGTGCGTTCCAGCCATGCTCCCCTCAACCCTGGTGACATGAGAACTGGAGCCTCTGTCTCCCAGCTACTCTCCAGGGGAGCGTCTTACCCGGCTGGTCTCCGGCTGTGTACACAGCACATCTTCCTGACCTTTCCAGTCCCCATACTTTTCCTATTCTGGGATGGAATGCCCAGATCCAAAAGCTGGGTGCTTCCTCTTGTACATTTTGTTTTGCCTACCAGGCCTCATTTTCCCCCCTAGCCTCCTTGGTCCTGTCTAGTGGACATCAGCTCAGACAATGCACATCTCTATCATGGGGGTGAGGATTCCGTGCAGGCTGTGACTTCAGAAAGCAAGTTGTAGGGGAAGCCCTGGGAACCACCTGTGTGTTACTGACTTTGGAACTTTCTAGTAACTTCACCTACCTTTCCAAACCCTTTTGGGCATATTCTACTCCAAGCTACGAGAAGAGACCCAGCTCTCTAGTTGCACATCGTGGGTATTATCTCCTTGCTTCTGGCCCTCTTCATGATCTCAGAGTGTCATGTGATCCCTTTTGACACATCTCTTCTGCTCTTGCGAGCTAAGCCATCTTGCTAGGGGCTTCCCTTCTCTGCTGGTCTTCAGCATCCATTGTTGGCCACACACTACAGCCCCTTTCATTCACGGCCCACCTTTTGGAACCGTCTTCACTTGATTCTCACTCAACCTTCATCCATCTATGGAACCTGCTCCCTGTGTAACCAGAGGCTCATCCCCAAGTCTGTCTCAGACCTCCCCCTGACCTCAGCAAAGATGACTGGACTGACTTCCCCTTGGCCTCTGTGCCTTCCATCCAAGCCAAAGACCTTCAAGTATGGTTTAAGCAAGATAGAAACCCCAGCTTCAGTCTGGTAGAAAGCTGGGCTCATGCTTGACACACGAAGGGGGAACAGGACCATGGTGCACCCCCCTCTTTGTTGTTCTGTCTTAAAGCACTACTCCCATTTCTTAGTTTGGAGTAGCTGCTTGGAGCCGGTTACCCCACAGAAGGAGAGAGAAGGAAGCATCAGTTCTTCTTTGAAGGTAGGGCTGTGATGTGACTGCAGCTCATGCCAGTTCTGCAGGACATTAGCACATGGCTCCTAGCAATCAGCTGCCATCTGAAGCCAGGCAGCCGTGTGTCTGGTTAAGTCCATGGCTACGCTGGGAGAGAGCACACACTGGGAGGCCACTGTGTCTGAAGGCCCCCGGCTATTGTTAAGTCAGCTGGTTCCTCTGCCAGCCACTCCAGTGTTGGGGGTGCTGGAGGTTCCTCCTGGCCTGCATGTTCTCCACTGGGACCTGGAGCACTCCATGGGGTCACCCTCCCATCACCAAAGGATGGCACAGAGACTTAGGGGCCAGGAGAAGCAGAGCAGAAAGAACAAGATGGAGAAGCATCCATCCCTAGCACGCAGGTTCCTCCTGATCTTGGGCTACGCTCACCCCTGGCAACCAGTTGAATTCCCTCTGGGAAAATAAAACTCAGTGTGTCCTCAGCCTAACACATTAGTTTCCGCGTCTCTTCATTGTGACTGTTGCATCTCTGGGCAGCAGCCGTAGTAGCTTTAGTCTCTTTCTCCAGGATTTCTTGAGCGATCATCTCCCAAGTTCCCTCAGAACTGACTCTTCCTCTTCATGTCGCTTGCCTCCGTCTGTCTTCTTTGCTCTCCATGTGGCCTCGCAGCCACCTGTCAACTGTCCCCTTGCCTTCTCATGCCACCTGCCTCTCCAGACTCAACCTTCTGACATGGCAACATGTCACCTGCAAAGTTCCCGTCCAAGAACTGTGCCATATATTTACAAAAAAAATTATATAACGACCCCATGATGTTTCATGTAAGTTTATGATCTCTTGGGCCACAATCACTGCTATTCCCAGCTGCATGTGGCTTGGTTTGGACACACCTGAAAAAGTGTGAGCTTGTGCACATCATTCAATCCCAGCTCCCTGTGTTGGTAAGCCCCACCCCCATCTCCCTTTGCCTGCTGGGTGCTGTGCAGTGTAAGCTCCTTCTCTGTTTTTGCTCTATCTACTTTGCTTCTTCAGGCACCCAAACTCTGAGATCTGCATACTGCTTTCCTCTGGTGGGCACCCCACCCCTTGGCCTGTCTCTCCTTCTCCCCAGCTGCCTAGCAAATGTTCAGCACTCGGGACTGGCAAGACCTAAATGGAAGCCCCAGGGGACCTCTCTTTCTTCCCTACTTTCTTGGGGGCTAAGACCTTATGCAGGGCTCTGGCTTCCACAGCCTGGCCTCTGTGTCTCCCATACCAGGGCTGCATTGAGTTGATCTTTCACCTGTCCAGGAGCACTCAGAGGACAGGACCATGTGCTGCCTTCCCTGTCTCCAGCTCCCAGCATAAGACTGGAAGACAACCCCATCTGTAAGGTGTTTGTTGAAGGAACAATCACATGGCTTCTCTTTGACTCTCGGATGGACTTTCGGCTCTTTGCAAAAGCATTTCTGGTGACACACTTCAGGCTTTTCAGGCTCACCCCACTTCCTTCCTCTCGTAGACATTTGTACTTTGTGTCGTTTGCTTGTCTCGGCCTGGAGTTCCGTTCCCTCCTCTTCTGCCTGCTCAACACCCACAGATCCTTCAAGATTTACTTTTAGCCATCTTTCCTGACTCCCTAAGCCAGTGCTGGTTCTTTGGTCAGCATCCTCTCAGCTCACATGTACTATGGATCTTTCTTGTTCCTGTTAGGCACAGTGTCTAACTGTGGGGTTACTGTCCTTCATCTCTCCCTGCTGCTCCTTCCCTGTTTGATGGAAGACAGGGGACGCTCTGGTCTTTGATGACCTTGCCCTTGTGGCCACCATTGGTGGCCTTCCCAGACTAGGCTCACCTTTGTTCCTTACCTTTCTGGTTCTAGTTTTTTGATTCAAGACCAGCTGTCTCTCCTTCAGGCTAGTCAGTGTCCTTTGCTGGTATGTATTTTTAAAGATTTGTGTGTGTGTGCATATGGTTGATTGCCAGAAGAGGGCATCAAACCCCCTGGAAGTGGAGTTACAGATGGTTGTTAACTTCCACCACGTGAGTGCCAAGTCCTTTGGAAGAGCATCCAGTGCTCTTAACTGCTGAGCCATCTCTCCAGCCCTACTGATACATTTTAAAAGTAGGAATGGAGACAGAGAATGATGTGGAAATATGTAAATAGTAAGTATAACACTGGAGAGCTCATGGAGGCTATGTGTGTGTGTTTGGGGGGGGGGAGGCAGACAGTGACGGAGACAGGCAGACAGAGAAAGACAAAGACAGAGAGATAGAGAAAGAGACAGAAAGATTGATGGTGATGCTTAGCACTTTCTTGACTCCCAGTGCATGCTTGCTGTGACTTGGTTATTTTCTGAATGAAGAATACCCGCTTTCTAAGATGAAAAGATGGTTCAGTTGACTGTACAAGCAGGGAGACTTGAGTTGGATCCCCAGGACCCATGTAAGAAAAAGTCAAGGGTGGTGTGCACCCGTATAATCCAGCTCTGGGGAGGTGACGATAGGCAAATCCCTCAGGCTTGCTGGCCCAGCAGTCTGGCCTGAATTGGTGAGCTCCAGGCCAGCGAGAGACTCTGTTTCAAAGAAGGAGGAAGCTTCCTGAGAATGGCAACAGAGGATGTCTGCTAACCTTAATACACATATGTGGGTATGTATGTGCATGTGGGCCTATACGCAGGCACATGCGTACATACAAACACACATCTACCTGCATACATGAACATGCACACATACATACATACATACATACATACATACATACATACATACATACATACACACACACACACACACCCATGCACATGCAGAAATGGAAGAATAGCCACCTTCCACGCTGATATGGTTCAAGTTGCAAAGAGTTTAGAGTTCTGACGCCTGCCCACATGTCTATCATTACAGGCAGGAGTGAAGCCGAGTCGGCCCCACCCATGTCTCCAGGAAGAGAATGTAGCCCTCACCGGGCTGGACAGAGTCCAGGGACCTTCTCTCACTCAGACCCATACCCTAAGCCCTCTACTCTTGCTATTCAGTGACTGAGTGCCCAGCCAGTGGAGGGTGCTGTGCCATAGACCATAGTTTCATACCCAAACTTACTATCAGCAACCAGCAAATTAATATCCCGTGAGCCATGGTTGCTTATTGCATGTGTGCCAGCTCCTGTACTGCGGAGCCCTTTCTGTAGGTATCTTCTGCGCTGTGCTTAATTTATTCCCTCCCCTCTCCCCTCCCTCCTGCAGGCTAAATTAGTGTTTTTGTTTACAACGGAATTGAGCAAACTGAGTAGAAGTCTCAGAGGCTGGCAGCTAGCAGGTAGTGGGCAGCAGACATCTGAGTACTCAGAAACCTCCAAAGGCTGCTGGGGATGACATATCAGAGCTCAGGGTGCCACAGGAGACTAGCTAAACCTGTGACCCGGTGCCTTGCATGGCATGCCAAGCAAAATGATGATTCAGTTGGTGAAATGTTGCCTTGCAAGCAGGAAGGCCTGAGTTCAGCCCTCCCAGAACCCACATAAAAGGTCAGGTATGGTGAGGTGACACAAGCTTGTAATCCTACTGCTAGGGAAGTGACAACAGGAGAATAAACCCGGCAGCTCCAAGTCTCACAAAAATAAGATGGCCAGGAATGAAGTTGACCTCGGCACCCTCCCTCCCCATGCAGGTATGTGTGTGTATGGGGGCTGGATGGTGAGGCCAGTGTGTGCCCTGAAGGGGGAGTCTTAGGGAAAAGAGAAGTGTTCCATAAGGCAGATCACAGAGGAAGGCACTGTCCCGTGTTGCTGGCTGAACAGAGAGGGCTGTGATGGAGGAGAGGAGAGGAAAAGAGAGGAGAAAGGAGGGAAGCAGGGAGGAAGAGAGGAGAGGAAGGCGCTTTGGGGTGGGATAGTAGCTGGGTTCCCCAGAAAGGAGGAAGGGATCCTTTGTTGGAGCTGGAGCTAAAGTCTGGGCCCAGCAACCCATAAACCCTGGCCTCTTTTTGATGTACAAAGAGCAGCCCCCCGGCACCCCCCCCCAAGCCCAGGCCCGTCAGCAGGGTGTCCTCAGCAGGGAGGCAGTGCCACAGTCTTTCATTTGCCTCCCATGTGGCTCCCAGCTCATGGGAAGCTGTCTGGGTGGGGGCTACCAACCAGAGCTTGGCTGTCCCCCAGCCCTTGTCCTAAGCCTTGACGTCACCAGTCCAGACATCTGGTTGTCAGGTCTGATTGAGCTTATGCTTTGGGGGGCGGAGGCGGGGGTGGGGGGTGAAGACGACTAACTCTATGCATGTCCATGTCTGCTCCAGCCAGCTGCCCTCACATACAGGCCCTTTTCCCTGTGCAAGCCACTGGACCTCAAGGCACCTCGTAAGTACCATGGGACAGCAAGCAGCCACCTGGAAAGGGTGAGGATTAAGGAAGTGTGTGTGGAGGTTGAAAATAGCTCAGGTGCTTGACACCTGACCTACGACCGACCGTGAAGATCTAAATTCGATCCTCCAGACCTTCAGTTAAAAAAGGGGGAAGGTGATGCATATGTGTAACCCTAGCACTGGGAAGGCAGGGAGAAGAGGGTCCCAGGACTCCACAGACTAGCCAGTTCAGCCGATTCTGTGAATCCCAGTCTCAAAAAGCAAGTCGGATAGGTGGAGAGGAATGCCACCCAAGGTTGACCTTTGATGTGCATATGCGTGTGCACACACATTCACCCCCCCCCCAATAAAGATCACATGCTGACTGCTGAATATACCTCAAGGCAGGGCCTGATACTCTAGATGTCTGACTGAGGGCAGCCTCTGATGTTTCTAGTGGTGGTGGAGGGGAAGGCTTTTCAGGGGTGGAGCACCCACCTAGCATGCACAAAAAGATCTAAGACTCTCCTCTGATTCTCAGTAGTGCTAACAAGCTCTGTGACATTGAAGGACCACTGCTGCCGCTGCTCCTGCTGTCGCCGCCGCCACTGCCGCCACCGCCATCTTAGTCTGGAAGCCCCAATTTCCCTCATATGTTCATTGACAACGTTTCCATCAAGCTTTATTCTCCAAGCTAAGTTTATTTTTCTTGTCTTGATTGGGATGTAGAAATAGAGGGTTCGGGGAGAAGCGGCCCGGCCATCCAGATAAAGTCTTGCAAACGAACACTAATCGGTTCCTATGAGCCCATTTGCTTGTTAAGAGAGAGGAGGGTTTGGCTGGAAAGGATGCCTGGCCGAGGGATGCTGGAAGAATGTGCACCGCACAGGCATGTGGCAGAACCACACTTGGGACATCTCCAGGTGATTAGGTGAGCGGTTTGCAGAGACTCTCCAAGTCATCCCCTCTCACACTGTCCACTTCCACCCACTCACTCCTCAGATGATCTCTCACTTTGAACCAGAGTCCTGCAGATGCTACTCCTGCCTCTTCTCAGACACTCGAGCTTCCTGTGAGAGAAGAGTCTGGACCAAGATAGGGCCTAACCTGGGATTGGATGTTAGGGAGAGAACTCCATAGGAGGAAAGTCTGAGGGCAAACTTTAAACAACAAATGGTTATAGTGGTGTACTGCTTGCATGTATGTCTATGTGTTATGTGCATGTAGCAACCACAGAAGCCAGAAGGGAATGGCAGGTCACACGGAACTGAAGTTACAGATGGTTTTGAGCTGCCCTGTGGATGCTGGGAATTGATCCAGGGTCCTCTTCAAGAGCAGAGAGTGTTCTTAAGTGCTGAGGCATCTCTCTAGCCCCCAAAGGCAAACTCTAACTGACCAGTGACCCTACCTTGTCACCTTGCTGCTTTTTCTCATTTCAGTCAGTGTGTTCTTGGGAACCCCCACAGGGTCCAGGTGAGGGTTCCCCCACCCCCAATGCCACATTTCCCTTCCTGTCCTCTTTGACTCATCTTCTCTTTGAAGGAATAACTGCCAAGTTTTATGCATTCCAGAAGCAGTGTTGCCAAGACTCACTTTTCACACCTTGCATGTTGAGCATTATACATGTGGCCTTTCCGAATGTGGTGGGTGTCCACTGTAACCTAGGTTATGTCTCATGTCACATATGTTATGTCCTAGCATAGGTTCACAGAGACAAGGACTTGAGTGTTCCCAGAAGGCAATGGGAGAGTGCAGAAGTGAGAAAGGAAGGGGAGAGTCCCATAAAGGGGGGTGTCAGGGGGAGGGGAGGGTTTACCGAGCACCTACCAAGCCTTGCCGCTGGGGCACAGTTCAGCATCACAGAGGGGAGAGTGGAGACAGTGAGGGGTGTCACTTCAGCCACAGAGGGTGAAGAAGGGATTTGACTTCTGTCTTCTCGCTTTCCTTTGGCTGAGGACTACTCTAGGGACCATGCAGTCCCCAGTGCCTCAGATCAGAGTCACAAGCACGCAGCTGGGACTGTCCATCGATGACTACATTCTGGTTTTGCCTCAACCTCTCCAAGACTCAGAGATGCAATCAAGATTTGGGGGTCCCTGAGCTGGAGCATTGTGCCTGAAAAGTTACAGGAGACAAATAAAAGCAAGGTGCGACCCTTGTCTAGCTGTAGGTCTGCTCCTGTCCCCTTGGGTCTCCCTGTTCTGTGCTTCCGGTCAGCAACAAAGCCAGCTCCCTTTGCACCTAGCTTTTCATGGTTTTTGTAGTTAACAGCTTGGGAAGGACAGAGCAGCTCTCTTTACCAAAGGTAATATCTTCCCTGGGGCTAAGCTTGGACATGCTTTTGCCTATTACAAAAGACCCAGGCCCCACAGGCTCTAGGATCCTCCCACGACGCAATGTGTACAGTCAAGCATCCCTGGCTATGTAGTAATTAGATCTATGGAACTGGTACAAAGAAAAAAAAATTTGTCCTTTGTTTTTGAAGTCCGGGGTCTTGGGTCTCCCTTGCCATCTGGAAAACTGGCTATGTTACTATTCTGCACAAAGGGCAGACACTCAGTGTGCAGTTTTCAATACTTTCCCTAGACCTTTCACATGCCTGGTCATTGGGTAAATGGTAAAACGAGGCATAAGACTCCCTATCTGGGAACTACAAATCTGTAAGGAAAATAAGTGGGAAATATGAAGTAGCCCGCAACTCTGCCTGGTGCCTAGACTTCTAAGGGAGGGGAGTGGACCTGGTGCATGGGGGGAAATGTAGAGCGAGGAGGATGGGTTGAGTGTAGCATGTCCAGAGTGGCCTTGGCATGCGTGACGATGGACCCAACACAGAGAGTTGGGAGAGACCGATAGGGTTCTGTGGGCCACAGGAGCCAGTGACACACCACTCTCTTATTACCTCCCTTCCTTCCTGGGACTCATTGTCCTGACCTCCCCCAGCTCACTATGCCCCCATTTTGCTTGGGGGAAATCTCTAGAGAGGCTGTGGCAGTTCCTTGGGCACAGAGTCACTTGTGTGGCCAGGGAGTGGAGTCCAAGGTCTGGAAGGGCCCCCACCCACTCTTCCAGCAGCTGCCAAAAGACCACCGGGAACATCTGCCAGGGAAAAGATTTACGGCCACACCAGGAGGAGCGTCCGAAAAGATACCTACACACTCGTTCTGACGGCAGAATTTACAAGCTCCTCCTTCATTGCTACTGAGTGGAAAAATACATTGGGCCCAGAACTGTTAGCTCCCTGCCAAGGCCTGTGACTCACTCCCAAGTCATAAATAACGGGTCCCTCATGACAAAGCAGAGAAGGGAGCCGGGCCCAGGGCCACGTATTTATTAGAAAAGAGAGTGGGACCATTAGTCGGGGGCCTTGGTTTCCGGGAAACTCTCAACCCCTCCTCATTCGAGGTCAGGAGGTCCTTCCACAGGGATTCAGAGCTAACATTGATCTCCAGCTCCCTAACCTCTCAGGAGGAGCTCCGGCCAGCCAGCAGAGGCATCCCCGGCCACCCAGTTCCATGGGCTGAGATGAAGTGTTCCTGCGGCAGTCCTGAGGGGGCCTCTGCCCATTGCTGCTGCTCCTGTCCATGCGGACTCAGTGGAGCAGTGGCCTCAGCGGTATACACACAGCAGTGCTGTGCGTATCAGGAAACATTTAGTGCCTTCAAGTATGAGCTCTGACAAGTCTCTCTCCACTCCTAACCCCAAAGCGTGTATTTCGAAAACCTCCAGAGCAGCCAGAGGAATGATATGGCGGAAGCAGGTAAAGTCACAAGTGCAGCCATTAGGTGCCACTCGTGTTGGTGGGAGGCATGGTAGGAGGGCAAGGACAGGCAGAAGGGCTCTCTTGCTGTCTCTCTCCATCTCTGTGTGTACAGGAGAGAATCCACATGATAAAACACACAGAAGAGGGCCGTAAATCACTCACAGATTGTCTGTCGATGATACCTCTTGTGCTAGAAGGAAACACGGCCAGTGTGATTGAAAGTTTGTAAAGACCAATCAACTCCCTAGAGCCTGCTCCTGTGTCCCAACATCATCTCTCCAGCGACTCAGGCCAGTAATAGGACTGTCTAGGTTTACATCACACTTTTCTCCATACCCTGCAGCAGGAAGCAAGGCCTATGTTTGCCTCTCTTTACCTCTCTTTCTTCCTCCCCATGCCTGCCACCACAGTGCTGCCTCAGGACCCCGCCACCATTCACTGTTGTTTCATGTCCAACCCTCCTGCAGCCTTCTCTTGCCTTCTAATGAAGGTTCTTTCTTTCCAAAGCAGAACTAGACCCCACTGAGGCACAGGCCTGCTGCTGCTGCTGCTGCTGCTGCTACTGCTACTGTTCCATCAAGCTCCACTCTCACTTACTCACCAAGGCCCAGGCTGGCCCTCTACCGTGCTCCTTCTCAGAGCCACCCTCATGCCTGTGCCAATGCTCACCTCATCCTGAAGGCTGTGTGACCCTTCACGTCGCCTACATGACTGTGTACTCATCAGGGCAGAGGCCACCCTGGCTGTCCAGATGCCCACCTCCTGATGGCATGGGAAGAGCTCAAGCAATGAAGGGTGAATGGAGCCATGATTCAGTCTTGCCTTTGTGACAGCCCTTGGCACACACAGGAATGCGTGCTGGAACCGCTTCCCTGTTTTGAACTCTGCCCTATTTCCATCGCCTCTTTTTTGGCCTCCCAAGCCAAAGGCCTTAACCACTTGCCCTCAAATGTGGATGACTAACAGAAGCTCTGTGCTTGGGTCGAGGTTGTAATCGTACCACCTTGCCTCTTTGGGGGGGGTGCTTTTCTATGTCCACCAACCTGAGCATTTCAAGCCCCAAGTGAGGAGGGTAGGGGTGTTGAGTGACACGGGTTCCTAAGGTCCTGGTTTTGAGACGTGGGAGCCATACAGTGCGCCTTCCTGTTGAGTTATCTTGTACCCTGTAATCAACAGAGCCTGAGCATTGAGACAGAATACAAAAGTCAAATTTGCAAAGCTTCCCGGGGACTCTCACGAAGCTGAGATCTTCAGAGACAAAGGCCTGGTCCAAAGTCTTCACTGCTGGTGGGATAGGCAGACCCAGGACTCCAAGCTTCTAATACCTAGTCCAGCATGTACCAGTGAACCCTCCCCTTCTCCCTCCCTTGCTGTCCCTTTACCACTATCTCTCTTGTCAGTGAGACAAGACAAGTGAGGCAGCACCTCAGCCTGGTCCAGCTTTTCTCAGTCGATGCTCCCTTGGTTCCTAAGCTCTCTGTCCACTGCCCTGCCAGACTTGTCACTTCTCTTCGTGGGTGATACTCTGCCATGTTCCTGGCGGGGAGCAAATGACCTCAGGTCCAGGAAAAGCAGCTTTGGGTTTTGAAACTCAGGGTTTAGAGTTAGCTCCAGCCTGACTTGGAGCAGAAATTACTGCACTGTGCTGGACCTACAAGCTTTGCCACCCAGGCTCTCAGAACCAAATGGGATTCCCTTGAGGAAGACTTTCAGGAAGCGGCCCACACTCTGGGAAGGCTCAGGATGGTGATGACTGAGAAGATGGGGGCAGAGGAGGGGCCTTATGAGCCAGGGCTGGAGCGCCACCATGTGGGCTTGGGGAGCGGAATGCCTCACCCCTGTGGATCTCTGGTGGAGGTGGTCAGGGCAAAGAATGTTCTGGCTGGCTCTTGGGCCACAGTCAGTGGGGTAGAGGCTTTAACCCTATTTGCTTGTAGGTTCCATATGAATCTAACTCCCCTGAATGGCCTTCATCAACAGGCTCTCAGTCCACTGTTGCCCCTGACCATGCTAAGGGTGGAGAGCTCACGTTGTCATGTTGCTATTATTGTAACAGCGTTAAGATGTGGGAGCGGGCCAGGTCATGGAGTAGTGTCAATATGCAGGCAACTGTGGAACTGTTCCTCTGCCAGATGGAGAATTGTCCGTGTCCCCAGGTCACGTACCATCAGTGCTTGGCATGTGGAGGGCCGTGCCTGTAACATGGCTTGGCTGGATACTGGCACCTCAACCTTGGCTTCTCTCGCCTCCAGACAGAAGGGGATTCTGTCCTTTATAAATGATCCATTCTCAGGCATTCTGCTATAGCAACAGGAAACAGAGGGACGGCCTGAGCAGATGCCCTGGAGACCGACAGTGCCCGGGGAGAGGTTAGAGCAGCACCCTGGTGTCCTCCCAGCCTGCCAGGTAGAACACAACAGGGACAAGGTGACAGGATCTTGAGACAGGTAGTCACAGTGCCTCTGCTCACGAAAGCCTGCAGATGTCACTCAAGGAGATCTCAGGCTCGCAAAGGAGTTAGGGTGTGTGTGTGTGTGTGTGTGTGTGTGTGTGTGTGTGTGTGTGTGTGTGTGTGTGTGTGTGTGTGTGCGCGCGCGCATAGGTGGACGGCAATCTCAAGACATTGTTCCTCAAGATCTATCCAGCCATCAGTCTAGTCTGGAGCTATAGGGACCCTCCTGTCTCTGCCTTAGTGCCACCATGCCTGGCAAGTCATGAGGTCTCTGGGAATTAAAGTTGGGGCCTCATGCTTGCAGCACAAGCACTTATCCACCAGCTCAACCACCTGCTGAGATCAAAGCTCTTGGGTTTTAGGAACGGTTCCTGCCTCTACCTACCTTTTCACTGTTTTCTAGACAGTTCCTAGCTCTAAACTATCACTATAGGTGAGATTCTTACCTGTTCTGTTTTGTCCTGCCCATGGCAGCCTTCCTACCAACTCCCTGCCTCCATCTCAGCTTTCATCCCCTGCATAACTCCTCCTCCATCATCCAGAACCCACTCTCCTAGCAAACATGTGACAATTGCAGGACAAAGGCACCAAGCACCGATCCGGTGGTCATGGGAACTTAGCTGATTCAGGCTCAGTTCCCTGCGTAACTAATCCTCCACAGCCAGTTCAGCCATGACCTCAGGTAAACCACCTCCCCACTTTTCTGGCCTTAACTTTTTAATCTGTTGGATGAGGTGGCTGGGCCAAAGGGGGGCTTTGACACAGCCTGGGTGGCAGCAGGGCCAAGGTTCAAGGTCATGGCCCCACGTTCTCCCACTGGCTTGCTTTAGTCTCCCCAGCCGGGAGGAACATCCTGGACAGCGTTAAGAATAATAAACATAGGCTGATAAACATCAATAGGCCTGGCTGGTGCCAAAAGAGAAAGAGAGCGGACTGCGCTGTTCTGGCTCCCGTTCCGGGACCATGCCTTAGCTGCCAGCTCCTTAATCATCTGGAGACAGCCGGCCGGCTCCCCTGGCCCCACCCCAGGCCAGGGCAGGCAGAGGCCAGGCCAGGCCCAGGAAGTGGCCACCATCGGGTCCTCAGCCACAGGCCAACCCAGTCCAGGACCTCCCTCTGCTTGGGCTCTTATGGAATTCTCGCTTGTAGCATCAGTGGCTCTCCACGGCCCATGAGCCGGGAACCTATGTATCCTGGCCTCAGGGTATGAATGGGTAGACGCAGCCCTCAGCTCGTCCTGTGACTTCATGGCCCACCTGATCCACATGACAGCCATGGGGAACAAACACCATGCTGTTCCCTGGGAACATCACGTCCTCTGTCCTCTGACACCTCTCTCCTGGGGGAAAGCCTGGGTACATATGGCATCAGAACTGGCAGAGCTAGCAGGGCAGTACTGGAGCCTCGGTAGACCACACTCACAGTCCAGGAACTCCCTGACAGAGGACAGCTCGTCTAGGGAGCAGGCTCTGGAGCCGCTCAGAGCATGAGTGGAACCCGGAATCAGGTGGGGGTAGGGTTAGGATCTGTCTGCCACTTTACTATGCAGTCTTAGGTAAATGTCTGAACCTATCTGTGGCTCAGCTGTCAGTAAAATGAAAACAATATGAATAAAAAACAATGTCTCCCTTTCCAGCTTTCAGGCTGGCATGGGTTGATTCATGTAGAGTGCTTGGAAGGGAACTGCCATATTTTCTCCAAGGTGTCCATTATCGCTCATCTTCACACACTACAAACTGTAATTGCCCCGGATGTTTGTTGACTGGCTAAGTGACTCACTCAGAGAGAGAGAGAGAGAGAATGTACCGTAGACTTACCTGCACCACGAAGTCTGCCACAGGGGCTGTGCAGCAAATGCTTTGTGGAGCCAATAGCAAGGTCACAAATCAGGCGCCCACCAAGGATAGAGCCTGTGCTTCTCACAAAAGGATGTGGCATTGTTTCGTAAGGGAGAGGGAAGTTGGGGGCTTCGGTTTGCCTTGGCACCTCAGAGATGCTGCTAAACTCAGTTTGGTGGCTTCAGGCTAGTGCTGAGCCATGAGGTTCTTGGAGTCATCAATGGTCCTAGAGAAGGAAGACTGGCCAAGACAGGAAGTGACTGATTGGCCAGGGCAGACAGCCCTCCAACCTCCCATCAATGGCTCTCAAGGATATTTCCCAGAGCTGGTAACCTCGCCCCATGAATGAGATTGCGTGTCCAAGGGAACCACTGTCCCCAGTCCACCGGAAGGCTCTCATCAGCATCTTCCAGCCCGCCGCCAGCCTCCCTGGGGAAGGAGGGGCTCCCTGCTTCAGTCCAATTTTCCATGTAAGATTTCCGGAGACACGGGATAGGTCATGTGACAGGAGACATGGTTTGGGGACTCCATGCATTTCTAAGATTCTTAGTTCTATTTTCAGATGTCTGCTCCCCTGGGCATACCCATTCTGCTCCTCAGCCCGGACATACCCTTTTATTATAGGCAACAGGCTTCTTGCCAGTGGAGAATCAGGGTCACTGGTAGATGTTATGAGTCAGAGTTTTAATAGGTTGATTAGCCCTCCCGTCTAAGGTCTGTCTTCTAGAGTATGGTTAACACTCACCCAAAGGGGCCTAGTGGGAAATGCACCTTGGTGGCAAACACACGGAAGGAGATGTCCATACTTGCCCATTGGCTGTAGGTTGATTGGGACTGTCTGTGTCTCCAGAGTGACAGGATGCCTTGTGTTGACAATCAGGGACCTCAGAGCAATCTTGGGGCAACCCATCTCCTGCAGAATTGCACCCATGGCTCTGTGTCTGCAGCTTGTGTGTGCCAGGCAGAACTGGACTTCTGTTCCCGTGTCTTAGAGATGCAGTCTAGGAATGACTGTACTCGGAAGAGATGGTGCGTGGTGAGGGGTACCAGGGATTTGGTCCCTGAGCTAGGGAAGCTGGGGTTCTGGGGGGAGGCCGGTTTAACACAGCGGACAGGGAAAGATAGGGCTGGGAAGGAAGTTCCAGTGTGTGTCTGTCATTGTGATGACACCTTTGAACAAATCAGAAACAGGTTTCCCCTTGTGGTGGGGCACAGGTATCAGGCAGTGCAGGGCTTGGTGGGTAATGTCTGGGGTGTGTTTCAGCCCATGTACATCTGCACACCTCCTTTTGACGCCCTTATGCAGTGAAAGCAATGACCTCTGCAAGTTGGCACAGAGGCCCTACTCTTAGGAGCAGGCATGTCTGGCGGATTGTGGCTGGTCCAGCTTCTTCTCGTATCTGTGCCCTTCTGTTTTCCTTCCAGGGGCTCTCTGCTCTTCAGGGCTTTGCTGTGAGTCTAGCTGGGAAAGGTCAGTGGTTGTAGCCTTGGGTCTTATTAATGGAGTCCTGAATGTGGCCAGGGTGCCCTCCTTCTGTCTGCAGAGGTACCTCAGGATGGCTGATTAAGCAGTCTGGCACAGTGTTGGCAATGATTTACAGCCTGCTCCTGCCTGGGAGCTGGGCTCCTGCATTATTCATGGCACAAAGCCATAAATCTGCCCAGGAGCTGGCTGGCTGCTGCCTGGCTCTGCCTCGGAGGCTGAGGAGGAAGAGAGGAGGAGGCAGGCGAGGGAGGGAGGCCTGGAGAGGCAGGGTGCTCCAGGCCTTTGTAGAAGAACTTGACCCTGCCCTTTAGGTCCTGTGTCACCTTGTCTATCACTCCCCCTCCCCGGGGTTTCAGCTGTGAGATTCCAAGGCCCTCTTTGGCTTCTCTGGTCCAGGATCTTCCTCTCTCACCTGGAAACAGCTGTTGAAGCCCAGGTCTGTTGCCACAGGTGCTCTATAGGACTCAGGAACACCAGGCCACTTCTTTCCTTCCTTTCTTTTTTCTTTCTTCCTTCTTTCCTTCCTTCCTTTAAAAAAAGGCTTTTTTTTTTGAACAGCTTAAATTACTCTTTGAGAACTTTGTACATGCACACAACATATTTTGAGCCTACCTACTCTCAACTCCCCTCTCCCTCTACCTCATACACCCCAGCATGCCCCTTTCCCAGCTTTTTGATCAGTGATCCTAGCTGAAGTGTTGACTCGTCTTATTGACTTCATCTTGTGCGAGTAACCACAGGTGCTGTGACAGGTAACCACAACTGTGTGACAGGTAACCACAGGTGCTGTGTCATGTAACCACAACTGTGTGACAGGTAACCACAGGTGCTGTGACAGGTAACCACAGGTGCCCACAGCTGGGTAACAGGTAGCCACAGCTGTGTGACAGGTAACCACAGCTGTGTGACAAGTAGCCACAGGTGTGTGACAGGTAACCACAGCTGTGTGACAGGTAACCACAGCTGTGTGACAGGTAACCACAGCTGTGTGACAGGTAGCCACAGCTGTGTGACAGGTAACCACAGCTGTGTGACAAGTAGCCACAGGTGTGTGACAGGTAACCACAGCTGTGTGACAGGTAGCCACAGCTGTGTGACAGGTAGCCACAGCTGTGTGACAGGTAACCACAGCTGTGTGACAGGTAGCCACAGGTGTGTGACAGGTAACCATAGCTGTGTGACAGGTAGCCACAGGTGTGTGACAGGTAACCATAGCTGTGTGACAGGTAACCATAGCTGTGTGACAGGTAGCCACAGGTGTGTGACAGGTAACCATAGATGTGTGACAGGTAGCCACAGCTGTGTGACAGGTAACTATAGCTGTGTGACAGGTAGCCACAGCTGTGTGACAGGTAACCACAGCTGTGTGACAGGTAGCCACAGCTGTGTGACAGGTAACTATAGCTGTGTGACAGGTAGCCACAGCTGTGTGACAGGTAGCCACAGCTGTGTGACAGGTAACCACAGCTGTGTGACAGGTGAACACAGGTGTGTGGGAGGGAACAGGTTACCATAGCTGCTATGGGTCCATGAGTGCAATGGCCATGCCATGTTGAGAAGAGCAGTCACAGAATTCCTCCCCTTGCACTCTTACATTCTTTCTGCCCTCTCTTACGTGCTGTTCCCTGAGTCTTAGTGGGGCTGTTAGCAATGTCTCCTGCAGGGCTGAGCACCCAGTACTCTCTGTGCTAACGGTTGTTCACTGCAGAACCAAATCAGGTCACATTGCTCTAGAAGAAACTGCCTTGAGTCCAGTCATCAAGCGGTGGGGACCCCATTCAGCAAAGTGCACATGGAGCCTCTGCTGGTCTTCTTGTCCTGGCTGCTTCTGCCTCACTCACACGTACCCATGTGTGAGAATAACTGGGCAGCTGCTCATGTTTGAACTGTCAGAAGCACCTGGAGGCTTCTCAACAGATGGATTGCTGGCCCCTCCTCCATGGGTCTCGGATGGAGCCCATGAATCTGTAGTTCTAGCAAGTTCCTTGTGATGCTGAGCCACTGACAAATGGCTCATGTGGTAAGAAGGGCCACGTTAGTGTGAGTTAACAAAGCCTTGCTGTGTTCACACCACTCAGCGAGGGCAAAAACCATCCACAAAGCTTGCAAACCGTTAGATCCACTCATTCCTTCAACCCACCGAGTGGCCCTGCTGAAGTGTGAGCTTGGAGGACAGTTATGAAGAGCCAGGCACTTACCTCAGCGGTCGGCCTAGAATTCAGTTGCATGACAAGTGAGCTGTGAACATACTCCAGGTGTTGGCTGAGAGCTGAATCAAGAAATTTGTTGATCATGTCCCCTGGATGAGGAGGACTGGTGGCACTCAGAGGAAGGATAGCAGGCTACCAAGAAGAGACTTGATATCCTATGAGCAGATACAGGGGGAGGAGGTCCCCCTCAGTCACAGTCATAGAGGAGGGGAATAGGGGGACAGCGAGAGGGAGGGAAGAATGGGAGGTTACAAGGGATGGGATAACAATTGAGGTGTAATATGAATAAATTAATACAATATATTAATAAAAAAAGAAGTTTGTCAAATTCATCTTCAGTTTTGGGGGCCCTATAGCCCACCCCTCTCAGCGGTGACCTAAAAAAATGGAGAAGTCTGCATACTTTGTTTTTTTGGTTGACTGAAAAAAACGGCTAGAGATAGGATGGCCTGACATCAAATATCACTCTCCTGAAAGGAGATCCCCTGCAGATTGGGAGGCTATAAACTCTCAGGTAAGACATAAAGGTCTTAGTTAAAACAATTTTTTTTTTTTTTTAGAGTTTAGCTGTGGCTATAAATTGTGCTTACAATGGACACAAATGGTGTAATCTGATTACAGTCCATTCAACTATGACTTTTCATTTTTCATGAAGTTGGTAATTGCTTTGTTGTTGTATTTTCTCTGTTTATATAGGTTTCTTTGGACATCTAAGGTATTTCATTCCTTTCCAAGATATGTAAAATACCTTTCATACAGTTTTCTGATTGGTCAAACCTACTAAATAGTTTGTTGCTTTCATTTTGAGTTGTGTCGGCTTGGAATCTGTGTGTCTGCTGCTCCATCTTGTCCCAATTCTTTCAATGGCTTCTGCACAGCCTCATCCTGCCTCCCATAGTAAGACCCTGACATTCTCTAGGTCCCGCTCCATCCTGTTTGCTTATTAAATTCCATGAGGCTTTTTCTCCTTAACGGTCTCTGGCTTTGATAATGTGTATGTTCATTAGCTTTGTGAGAAATGGAGCCACAGAGGGAAATGTGAGGAGACTCAGGGTGCTGCTCTGACTCTCCTACTTCTGAGTGAGATGCCCCCCCCACCACCACCCCCATGCTTTGGGCTGCCTTTTCTGTCAAGGAGGAGCAGGATTCTTTCTGTATTGATGTTATTCTAAAACACAGCAGTGGGTCCTAGTGTAGGTTGCTTTTTATTTTATTTTATTTTATTTTATTTTTTAACTGAACTTCAATTTGGAGAGTTACTTTCTTTAATAGCACAAATTTTTTTTTTGTGGCCATGAGTTACCTTTCTTTTCTTCCTTCCTTCCTTTCTCCCTTTCTTTTCCACTTCTCCCCTCCTCTATTTCTACTTCTATCTCAGTCTTCTCTGCATACGTGCACACACATGCATGCACACATGCACACTCACACACTTTCTCCTGTGTTCTCATCTCTTCTTTCCTCCCTTTCTCTCTCTCTCTCTCTCTCTCTCTCTCTCTCTCTCTCTCTCTCTCTCTCTCTCTCTCTCTCTTTCTCGCGCGCTCTCTCTCTCTTTTATAGCATATTTCTACTGTTTTCTCTCTTTACTGTATAGGGAAAAGGCATCTTCTGAATTTGCTAATTTTGGGGGGCTTCTATTGTATTGTCCATATCTTTGGTCTTTTTTTTTCTTTATTACAAAAGTTGCTTTTTAAAATGTAGCCCAACTGTTGTGGTGCAGGTTTTTCTGCACTCAGCCTTCAGTGGTTCTGCATGGTCCCTGGTTTCTCCTTCATGCGGACTCTCTTTTGGCTTCATTGATGCAGTATTTTCTTTCATTTCTTGGAGAATGTTAGTTGTGTATTTTCGATGTTTTCCTCTGCTTTCCTTGTGATTTTTGCTTTTTCTAAATTCTCCTTTTGTTTGTTTACTTCTGGGTTTTTACACGGGGGAATTGCCCCCAGATGTCTGGCAATTGCTAATCGTCTGTTTCTATTTCCAAGTGAAGATGAAAAACCAAACCCACATCTGTGCAAGGAAGTAGAGTGTCATGGAAGGGGGTGTGGTGGGGATGGAGGAAAAGAGAAAGAAACAATGGTAGAACCCCAGCTACTTCCAGTGGGACCAACCCAGGCAGTAGATATCCTACTTGACCATCTTAGATGCTCTGGCCCAGGAGAACCCTCAGATAGCTACAGAACCAACCAGCATTCTACAGTGTGGTGGGTGCTGTTAGCTTACAGAATCCTGTGCAATAAGGTACTTGTTGTCTTAGGTCATTAAACTTTGAGGTGACTGTTATGCAGCAGTAAATAACCAAACAGCGACATGGAAAGCTCATCAGCTATGTCATGTGGTTGAATCCACAAATGGCTTCTTTCTGTACTTCATCCTGGTACTTTCTACTTCTGTGATAAATACCACAACCAAAAGCAACGGCGGGAGGAAAGGGCTGATTTCATCTTATACTTCCATGCCACTGTCCATCACTGAGGGAAGGCAGGGCAGGAACACAAGCTGGAATCTGGAGGCAGGAACTGAAGCAGAGACCAAGGAGGAAGGCTGCTTACTGACCTGTTCTCCATGGCTTGCTTAGTTTGTTTATAACAATCAAGGACACCCGCTGAGGCTTGGGGCTACTAATAGTTAGTTGCCCCCTCATGTTGACTAACAATCAAGAAAATGTTCCACAGATCCGACCACAGATAGGCCAATCTATGGGAGGCACTTCCTCAGCCGAGGCTCTTTCTTTCCAGACGTGTCTAGGTTTGTGTCAAGTTGACAAAAGCTAACTAGCACATGGGGTTTGGAGAATTATTAGCCCAGAGTGAACAAGTGACACCAGTCTCAGAGTCCAAGCTACAGCAGTGATGACCTCGTGTAGATCAAGAATGAAGTTTGGCACCATCTTGATCCTAATATCCAAATCCAGGATCATGGCGACAGAAACAGGCTTCAGCCAAAGTGTCTCTCTTCCCTAGGTCATCACCTGTCTTCCATCTTTAGTTGGTTTGTTGGTCTTTTTTGGGGAGGTGGGTTAATTAAAATTCCTTGTGCTATAATGTCCTTTCTAGTCACATGGTTCCCCAGGCAGACCTGCCAAAGACCTCTCAGAGTCTGTCTTGATCGCTTAGAGTGACTGGAGTTAAGATTCACAGATCCCACTACTGTGGCTCCCCACACACAGCCCCTGCTGTGGCCTCTGTTCTATACTTTCAAAAGCTACAACTTACAGACAAAGGCATGCGGTGACATGATTGAAAATGGAAGTGCTATCAGATGATAAGAGGAATTGACTGGACAACATAGATAAAACCGTATCACAAAATTAGGGGTGGGAGAGACAGCTTAGCCAGTAAAACATTAGCTATTTAAGGATGAGGTCCTAAGTTCTGTCTCCAACACTTAGAAGAAAGTTAGGGACACTGGTGTGTGGCTGTGATGCCAGCACTGGTGGGACAGAGACTGTAGGGTCCCTGAAGCTTGGTGGCTAGATAGTCTAGTCAAACCAGCAAGCTCCGGGTTCACCTTGACACTCAAAATAAGGTAGAGAGGGATTGAAAAGATACCTGCCATTGACCTCTGGCTTTCACATGCACGTGGCATCCCTGAGCACATACATATACATGCATGTGCATGCACAACTGTGTCATGTTATAAACAGATGACACAAACACACTCCTGTTGAGTGAGACAAAGTCCCTCCCATATCTCGCCAAACACACACTGAGACAGACTAATGAAAGAAATGAGCATGCTGTCCCACCGCTGCCTGGACCCTGCTCACTCTGCCTGGCTGTTGATGATTCTACATTCTTCAGGAAGCTGAAACTCCTAGCAAACCGTAGAGCATTGTGGGTGGGCACAATGGTGGGGACAGACCCTCCCAGAGAAGCATAGAGGTGCCTCATAGCAATTTATAATTTAAAAAACCCATAGACTCAGAGATTCTGGAAGTTTCAGGGGTGGGAAAAAACTTCACTGTGGTACAGAAGCACATGTAATAACATGTAACTAAAAGTCTATGAATCAGGTTCGGACTTGGGCTGCCACCTTGCAAGACATACCAATCCTACAGCGGCCCATCGCTACAGTTAGGGAAGGCAGCACAATGACTCCAAACGGACAGTGGCAGGGCCAAGGAAAGCATGTACATTTGTTTTCTGTTTCTAAAACAGGGTCTCAGTGTGTCTCTTTTATTTTGAAAATGAATAAAAAGGGAAAACGATGACTTGGTCTACAAAAAAAAAAAAAAAAAAAAAAAAAAAAAAAAAAAAAAAAAAGAAAGAAAGAAATGAAAAAGACAAACTGCAGAACGTGAGAAAGGAAACATCAATCATCCCGATGACTCAGAGGTGCAGGGAGCAACGAGCACAATTTTAGAAGTCTTTGGAACTCTTGACAGTCTACAGAAACTTTAAAAAACGTGTGGTCTTCATGAATAACTGGATAGTAGAAGGAGGAGAGAGAAACAAGATGAAGCTACTGGAAGCAAGAAGAACAAAGTGAGGAGAGGGGAAGCAGGCGAGTACCGGGTACTAGGGAGTGGGCCAATGAGCTGCCCTTTGCTCACTGCTCTGTAGAAAGGATTATGCAAGGCTTAACCAGGCACTTTGCCTCATGTGGGTGGAGTCTGCCCTAAGACATGGTACCATCCTGCTGGGAACCAGAATTCCGGTTTTTCACAGTGCTACCTCTGCTCCTTACATGTGAATACTAACCTTTATGTTCCTTCTCAATCCTTTGAACCTTTTGTTCCAAGATGGGTGGGCTGCAAAGATGGCTGCCAAGGAGTTCTTCTGAATTTGGCTCCCCTTAGCCACCTGGCTCCTGCTGGCTAGAGAATCATGCCCTGCCCTCTGCCAACCCCAAACTTATGGTTTGGTCTCTGTAGGGCATCTGGACCCCCAAAGTGGTAAGGGAAAGGCTTATTGGGAAAGGCTTTCCAGTTAGAGAAAGGATGAAAAAGCTAGGTAAAAACATTTCAGGTTGCTGTCAGGAAATTTTTATGTTGAGTGACATCAGAGTTCCCTGGTGTTCAGTGCTGGAGAGGAAGACGTCAATATCAGTTGTTAAGTTTGAGTTAGTAAATTTCCCAACCCTGGGAGCTCCAGAATGTGCTCAAGGATAGCCTCTTTGTCACATCTTACTGGTTATAGCAGAGTCAGCGGAGGTGTGGAGAGGAGACTTGCGCCATCTTGATAAAAAGCACACGGTTGCTCGCTTCAGGAAAACTGGTTGGCAGCCATCTTTGGGTTTAGTCCATCTACCTGAAAACTAAAGGTTCAAGGAAGGACGAGGAAGGAACTTAAAACTTAATACTCAAAGGAGGCGAGAGGCAGAAGTTAGCACTGAAAATTACTCTAGAGATATGAAAGATAAACACAAGCAGCTCTTCCACAAGCATGAGTGAGTAGTGTTAAAATGCTGACTGAGGGCACAAGCAGAGAAACAAGGGCCCCACGCAAACCCCTTTCTGCTTGTGGAACTCCCTGCACTGGACATCTTTGTGACAGAAATAGCCTTGCAACAGAGAATCCTCGCAAGCCAGAATCCCATTCTCTCAGGCTACCAGGAGACCAGCATAGGACCTCCATCAGCCAGTTACCCCCTGAGGAAATGTAGGATGGCCCAGGTCCATCTTGTGCTGCAAAAGGAGAATCCAAGTGTGTATCCAGATGTGTTTTACCATGTTCTAGGCAAGATCCTAAAAAGAGATGCCATCTAGACACTTCATGATGATTACATTTGGGCGTGTATGTGTTTGTAGGGGGAGTAAGGAGAGATGCACTGTGCATACCTCAGTGCACATGTTCCTGGATGCCAGCAGAGGACTTTGGGTGCCCTGCTCTATAATGCTCCACAGGTCATGTCTGTGGGGGTTTGAATGAGGAGAGGCCCCGTAGGCTCATATCTTCGAGTATTTGCTTTGCAGTTGGTGGATTATTAAGGAAAGATTAAGAGGTGTGGCCTTGATGGAGGAGGTACGTCACTGGAGGTGGGCTTTGGGGTCTCAAAAGCCCATGCCATACTCACTCAGCCTTGCTCTCCCGTGGCCTGCAACTTGCAGGTGTGAGCTCTCAGTTTCTTCTCTAGCTCCATGCCTGCATGCATGCCGCCATATTCCCTGTCATGGTGATGATGGAACATTCCTTTGAAATTGAAACAAAGCCCCCGAGTAGACGCTCTCTTCTGTAAGTTGCCTTGGTCATGATGTCTCCTCACGGCAATAGAGCAGTAATTAAGACAGGGTCTCTCTCTGAATAAGGAGCCAGACCAGCAGGCAACAAGTTCCAGTGATCCTCCTGTCCTTGCCTCAGCATGCTGGGGTTACAAGTACGTGTGCATAGCTGTGACCAGCTTTTTGTGGGTGCTGAAGTCTACACTTAGGACCTCACATTTGGGCAGCAAGCAATTGCCGAGTCATCTCCCCAACTTAGCTACATTTAACAAGATAAAAAAAATTTTATTGAAATCAAGAAACAAGGTATAACTTATATAAAACAAAAACTACCAAAAACATATCACTATTTCCATTTTTTTTTCAACCACGGGAGTGAAATTTTATGTTCCATGTTCTTTATTTAAAAAGAAACTATGTGAAGGTTATGGTGGCTGTTCTGGGCTGTCAACTTGACTATACTGGAATGAACTACAATTCAGAAATGGAGGGCACACCTGTGAGAGATTTTCTGCTTGGTTTGAAGTGGATGATTCTGTTTCTAGTCCAGACCTTTGAGGTAGGGAGACACACACCTCTGGCCCAGATCTTGAAGGAAGAAGAGGTACGCCTTTGATCAACATCTAAGGCTGGAAGACGCAGGCCTTTAATTCCGAGCTTGAGGCGGGAAGACGCACCTTTACTGTAGAGTACACCTTCTTCTGGAAGTCTCTATAAGGGCATGGAAGAAGGAGGCTTTCTCTCTTTGCCTACTTGCCTTCACCTTGCTAGCACACCCATTCTTTCACGGGCATTGAAGCCTACTTCCTTGAGATTCTGGCATATGCAAGAGACCAGCTGAGACATCCAGCTCAGTGGGACTGAGCAAATACTGGATTCTTGAACTTTCTGCTCACAACTAGCCATTGTTCTATCAGTTAGACCGCAGCCTGTAAGTCATTCCAATAAATCATATACATATGCACGTACATTTACATATACTCAGGACATATGCTCAGGACAGAGCCAGGTAAGTGATTCTCACACTTGAATTTTGGTTTCTTAAGGTTCTGTGTGTGTGTGTGTGTGTGTGTGTGTGTCCGCGAGCTTTAAGGTTTAGACTTTTCGTTCACTTCAGAATGAGTTGTGTGTCTACAAATGAATTTTCTAGGATTCTGATAAGCAATGCACTAGACTTACTGGTATGAACCAATTGGGAAGTAACTGGCTTCTTTATTATGCGGTACCATCTAATCCACGAATATCGTATACTTTGGGGTTTTCTTTGATTAAATTTGTCATATAGATTCCTAATTACAGATCTATAATTTTTATCTATACTTGCTCTGGGAAATAAGAACCCAATTATTCCATTTTCTTTGTGGTTATAAGGGATGCCGTGTTTACAGTTGCCATCTCTCATCCACGACATCCAGGCCTGGTTTTTTAGTGTGGATCTTTTGTTCTGTAACCTTCCTGCATTCATGTAGCTCCACACTTTTTACAAAAAGCACACACAGTTTTCTGTAAAATCATCCATGTTCCTGTGAGTAGAGACAGTTTTGTTCTAAGTCATATGGCTTTGAGCCTTTCCTCTTGCCTTATTTCAGGAGTAGAACCTGTAGCACTGTGTTGGCAGAAGGGAAAGAGTACATTCTTGGTTTGACCTGAGGATGAGACGTGGGGCTAGATGGCTCAGTGGCTAAGAGTACTCGCTGGTCTTCCAGAGGACCTTGAGTTCAGTTCCTAGCACCCACATCAGGTGTTTCAAATCTATACAGAACTCCAGCTCCAGGGGATCTGACGCCCTCTTCTGGCCTCAGTGGGCACAGAACTTATGCACACACAAATACACACAGGCACACATATAGAAAATTAATAATAATGTGAGCCTTAAAAATAAACATTGTGTATCAAGTTAATGTAGTCCTCCCCTGCACAATATCTCTGAGAATCTTTGTCATCAGAGAGGCGTGGACCTTGTCAAATGTCCCACCTCTCACTAGAATGCAAACACAGAACTATAAGACTTTTAGAACAGTGGATCTTGAGATCTGTGGCCAGGCAAAGAACTCTTAAGTCTTATGCCAACCCACGAACCATAAAATAAGAATAATATGTTAGCTCAAACCTTGTCAAAACAAGCAGCTCATATGAGAAGAATGAAAAGACAAACTACAGACTGGGGGGTGGGGATACCTAGAAACCACAGTTGGGACTGATGATCGTCCTGAATATGTAAAGAACCCTCAGAGTTTAACAAGTAAAAAAAAAAAAAATCTAATCATAAAACAAGGAAGTTATGAAAAGCATTTTACATGGAGAGGGTATACAGATGACAAGTAGGCATAGGAAAAGTCTTCTCAAGGGTCTCTATATCCATTGTGACCTTAATCAGATGCACTTCCAGGCAAATGGTGATACAAACTGTGGTACATCCATACAATAGAGTTAAAAAGGAACCAATCTATGTTGATGCGAAGGATCAAACTGCCAGGGAATCATAGTGAATCAAAAAGACCAATCCATGGAACATTATACACTATATGTTCCGTTTATAAAATGTTTTGGAAATGACAAAATTATAGTAGCGGAAAACAGAGTGAGGTTGTCAGGAGTCGGGGGGTGGGGTGGGTGTAGGACACAGGGAATGTGTAGCTATACAAGACCACTGTGGAGTGTTTTGAAAGGTCTGATGTCTCCTGTCTTCACTGTAGCAGTAGATGGAACAGTCTAAACAGATAGTAGAATTCCATGGTAGTAAAATGCACACAGCCAGGAGTATGGCTAGGATCAGGCAAGCTGGTGGTGTCACTTCCTGGCTGTGATGCAGCTTTGTAGGAAATCAGGTCGAGTACACATGAGACCTCTGCATATATTCTTACAAGCAGAGCACTCAGAGTCAAGAACTGGACTAAACCTCCCACTAACACAGTCATTTAAGACATCAAAGACGCTAAGAAACAGGACATGAGGTGATTGAGATTGGATGTAGTAATTTTTTTTTCACTTTGAAACTTCTAGGGAAGATGGCTCATAGAGGAAGGGGCTGGAAGTTCAGTTAACAAAATCAAGCATGCCTTTAGCATATGTAAAATAGCAAAGGTTAGAATGAAAATCTCCTTAGCTTGTACTATAGAGAGCTGTGTGGGACCCTTAGGAATAAAGCTTTTATGGCTTTACCCAAAGACATAAAACAAGAATAACTGAGGAGGCACGATGTGGGGAAGAGCCAATATGTGAAAATGTCACTTCACCGCAAATTAATTTATATCTTTAATAAAATTCTGATAAATGTCCCCATAGGATTATTTTTTCTGAACTTGAAGAGAATACAAAATTCTTTTAGAAAAATAAATGGGCAAGAAGGACTTTGTTATTAAATAATAATAATAATAAAGCTTTCAACTGAAGAAACTTCAGAACAAAATGCACCAAAACAGAAAAGAAAGAGAGTAATAAAGAAAACAATGAAGTCAAGGAAAACAAAGCAGAAACAAAACAAAACAAAAAAACCCAACAGAGCTGATAAATATGTTCAATAGACCTTTCTTCAAAAAAAAAAAAAAAAAAAAAAAGTAGTAAAAAATGTGCCTTCACACCATTTGCCATAAAACATGGGAGAAATAAAAGTATAAGAAAGGAATAAATCTAATTTTCATCTTAAGAGTGAGCTACATACACATGTTTTTCCTGGTGAGCTCTTCTACTGAGTCCTTGTTCACTACCAGGGTGTTTTTATTTGTCTACCTTTTTCTGATGTGAGTTAAGAGGGGTGGCCCCATTTATAAATGGGTGGGTGAATGAAAAAATGAAGACGTGACTCTCCTAGGGATGGTTGAGGATAAGGTTTATTGTAGATATGAGGAGGATATCTGAAGACATCTGGAAGAGTCCAGAATGAACTGGGCCATGAAAGCAGGGGAGGGGGAGTGAGAGAGGAAGAGAAGAGATGGGGAGCAGTGAGGACACTTGAGAACCAGGAGACCAAGAGCCAAGAGGGCATGTTGTAGCTGGGGGAAGGAGAGGGAAGCTCAGGGGTTAGACAGGTTTAGGGTAGGGGCAGAGTGTGACAGTTAGGATGACTGTGTAACAGGTATTTGTAACAAGAATTGGTGACTTGCCAAGATAGGAAAGATGTTTTCTTCAAGGTTACCAAATACAAATATCCAAAAACACTATGAATGTAACATCTATATAATTCCTGATTATTTCGTGGCTCTTCTTGCTGTATGTAGTTTATTCTATATGTGTGTAATAATATAAATGTATATGTAAAAAAGAAAAGTAATAAAAAATTTTAAAAAAGCATTAGTGAAAGAAGAGGCAACGAATTTGAAAGAGCAAGGTACACAAGTATATGGGGGGGGAAGAGAGAGATGATGCAATTATATTAATCTAAAAATCTTTAAAAATCATAAATAAATGTGTGGGGTGAGGTTGGACATCATAGTATTTTTGCAATCTAACCTGGAAAATGGCCTTTCTTCTCCTGCATTGTATCTGTTTGTTAGGAGTGAGGCGCAAGGCTTGGTTCATACTGTGAAGAGGAGATTCTCTCTGAACTTGAAATCCAGGAAGTGGGCATCACTGGGGACAATATTTAGGTGGCTTAAATGATCAGCGAGCTCTTGACTTCGTGATCCAGCCTGACACCTGTGAATACCCCTCCCTCCAGCCCTTGCTTTGAGGACCTTTACCACAGAGAACCACAGCTTTTGACGGCGTGGCAGATGCCAAGACCTGTGCACAAAAAGCACACCATGAACTTCGAGCATGTTTTGTGCCATAGAGAAGTGTTCAGAGAATTCCAGGTCAGAAGGAAAACAAGACTAGATGAAAATGACTGCCTCGGGCCAAGCCTGGAACAATATAACACAAAAGACAAGAATGGAGACGGATTGTGTGTTGATTAGTTTTAATTGACAACTTGACACAAACTTAGCACCACCTCCAGGAAGAAAGAACCTCAACCCAAGAATTGCCTCCATTGGCCTGGGGTCCTGTCTGTGAGGGATTGTCTTGACTGAAGATTGGTGTGGGAGGGACCAGAACACTGTGAGTGGCATCATCACTATGCAGTGCCTGGATTGTGTAAGGAAGCCAGCTAACAGGAGCCTGAGTGATTCAGCTCTTGGCTTCTGCTAGAGTTCCTCTCTGAACTTCCCTCAGTGATAGGCTGTGACCTGGAAGTGTAGAGAGAAATACTTTCCTCTCTAAGTATCCACCCCCCATGTTGTTTATCACATCACAGGGAGCAAACTAGGGCTTATTGGGTTTTGAATAGTTAAAGAAAGTAGAAGTACATGCATCCCTACTGGTATAAACAAATAAGTGAATTTTAAATGGTAAAACACTTTGTTTTAAGAGTAAAATGCCAACCAGGTAGGAATTCATGAAGTGTCAACAGTATGGTCCCCTAAACAAGACCTGAACAATGACATCACCAGTTGACATTCCAAACATGAATGATGAAAACCTCACAAGTCCTAATCCTAAATGAACAACTACCTAGATGAAGGCAATTAAGGGGGGGGGGAAGAGGGAGAGAGAGAGAGAGAGAGAGAGAGAGAGAGAGAGAGAGAGAGAGAGAGAGAGAGAGAGAGAGAGAGAATGAATTAATCTTATCTAGAGATAACCCTCCTGATAGGTTTTCCTCTAAACACATATACATATGAACAATATTAACTGGATTCAGCAGATTATATATGCTTGTGTGTGTCTCTATATCTACACTTGTATGGACAGCAGGTCAAATACATGTGTGCATATAAAATGTCTATGTAATAATAACAATTAAAGAAGAAGTCATGAATCTGAGAGGGAACAGGGGTGAAGTGGGAGGAGTTGTTGAGGGGAGAAGGGAGGGGGAAATTATATAAATACATTACTCACGTATGAAATTGTTAAAAAAAAAAAACCAGATGGTTTTTTAAAATTACCATTTGGGAACTGCAGTTGCAGTTCAGTGCTAAAGCTTGCCCGGCATGGGCATAGGCCTGGGTTCAATCCAGCATTCAACACTGAAGGTAGGAAGAAAGAAAACAACCACTTAAAAATTGTCATTAAGCTGTGCAGTGGAGCCCCTCTGCCATCCCAGCACTTGGGGGGTGAAGGGGCAAGAATCAGAAGTTCAAGGTTATGCTAATATGGAGTAAGTTCTAGACCAGCCAGAGAAACATAAGATACTTTCACAAAAATAAACCAACCACCAACCAAAATATCAATTTGCTTGCTCACAGTAAGTGATCTAGCCACAGAATATCTTTAATGTGAGAACTATAGTTAGAGAGAGAGAGAGAGAGAGAGAGAGAGAGAGAGAGAGAGAGAGAGAGAGAGAGAGAGAGAGAGATCCTCTCCTACAAAGTCCTGATTGACCAAACAGGAAGAAGTGTCATTTGGCTGGAGCAGACCTTCCCTTAATTAGTTGAAATCATGTTATTCCTCAGAGATAAAAAGGTCTGGAATAATTTTGAACACCAGGTCAACTCAAATGAAAGAAATGTCTTCACATTAGGGGCCCATATCTTCAATCACTTGCAAGGTTAAGAAGGCAGAGAAAGGGTGAGGTGCCTATGGAGAGCAAGAAGACAGAGCTAAACTAGACACAAGACATGAAACTAAACATGAAGTCAGACCCCTTTCTCACTGGTCTCATGGAACAGCGCCCCATGGCAGTAACTAATGGCAGAGATGCAGCAGTGTTATGTTTTTGGTCCCTATGGTCCTGTTGTGATTGCTTGGAGGACATCTTCCTTTAAGGAAAGTCACTCAAGTTGTAGGAGGGTCAGGGGACACTCCATTGGCAAGTTATCCTCAAGTGGTTTAGGGCAAAAGCTCTTTGTACTTTCTTTGAATATCTTTACTTTTGAAACAATTGCTGCTTAAAGAGAAAGAAGGCAGTAACAGATTAAGCCAACGACAGAACTATATTAAGCAAGCAGACACCTGTCAGTAGAGACTGAGCAAAGGGAAGAGGGACGCTGCTCACTGAGCTGCATGCATTTTAATTTACCTAGGGCAATCCTCTGTAGCCCCCCTTCTTTCCTTCCCTACTTTTCTGAAAAAGATGTTCATTCAAGATTCAGACCTGAGAGCTAAGTGTTTTGTCCTAGGTCCCTCTATCTCCGTGCCCTGTGTCCTTATGTGCCACCTCTGTTTCTAGCAAGGAACAAGGGGCAGATGAAAACAAAGTCGGAAGCACCACGGAGGCTCTCAGCCTCCACCATCGTGTGAGCTGATAGTCTCTCTTTCCCCCTTTCTCTCTTCCCTTCTCTCCTATATCTCCTCTCTTTTCTTCTCTCCCTTTCCCCTCTCCTCCTCCTCCCCATCGCTTCTGTCTCTCTAGAGCGTCCACTCATTAAATGCAATGCCCCATAACCAATTGCTATTCTTTATAAGGACTCAATTCTTGGACTCCTTACGTCCACACTGCAAGCTTATTATTTTTAACTCATGGCCATCTAATTCATTATCTTCAGATCTTTCCTCTAGCTGTTTAAATGTTTACTTTGGGGGCTCCAGCTTGCTGTTTGAGTAGAGCATTTAGTTAATTTAATTTTTTTCCCTGTTTAATGAGAAACACAAAACTATATGCAGTTAGCCTCTTTACGGTCGTGTCCCAGAGATCCATTGTTTCTCCAACAATCATCAATTACAGTTTTGATCTCCTCCTTGGCTCTGAGGCGATTCAAACCATCTCCCCTCTACAGTGGCTTCTTTCTGCTTCTTCAGTTTTTCTTTTGTTGTTTCCTGTGGTTAGGGTTCATACACCATGCTGGTTCTCCTCGGGGGAGTTGAAGGAGGGCTCCCTTGCAGCATTAAGATATTATCAAATGTAAATGCTCTGTGCTGTCTGGTTCTAGGGACCTCACTTTGACACAGCTCCATTAAATAAAAAAGAGTTGTTTTTTTTAAACCTTTCTGTGTTCTTAGTATGCATCCATCTGGTATTTCATGAGTGGTAAGGCAACACTTTCAACCTTCTTTTATGACTGTGATCCTGTTCAATTTCTTTTAAACTTCAGCTGTATGTGTGTGGTGTGTGTGTGTGTGTGTGTGTGTGTGTGTGTGTGTGTGTGTGTGTGTGCTACTTCTGGTTCCTTTGAAACACACACACATACACACACAGAAGCACACACATGCACATAGATACACATGAAAGATACACAAACACAATGACATATGTATAGATACACAAACAAGCAAGGAGACACATCCACATACATAAACATATACATAATACACACAGAGACACACAGATACATATTCACACAGAGGCACATACAAATACACACACACACACACACACACACACATTGACACGCACACACAGGTGCACACACAGATTCCTTACCAGTCCTATAGGAACACAACGTTCAGTTACTTCCTCTGGACGATGACTTCACGCCTTTAACTTCCTCCCACACCCACCTCCCATTTTTAACATTGTAGGTTAAGATTCTTCTTCTTTTTACATGACTCATTTTCTCTTCCAATGATTGCTTTGAACATTCATGTTACTTGACCAAATCCTGTTAAGGGACTGCAGAAATGCCTCAGCAGTTAGGAGCTCAGGTTGCTGCTCCTCCCAAGGATCAAAGTTCACTTCCCTGCACCCAGATGGTGACTCAACCATCTGTAACTCCAGTTCCAGGGGACCCAACGTCCTTTTATGGTCTCTGAAGGCACTGCATGCATGTGGCACATATACATACATGCGGACATACACTCACACACACACAAAATAAATTAAAAACCTAAGAATCATGTAATATCTTTTAAAAAATACAGCTTAGTTAATTCCAGTTTGTAACTTAATTAGTACTTGTTTTCCCATTTGCTCCCTCTTCAGCTAGTGCGTTAGTCAGAACAAAGGCTTCTAAATGGCTGGGTGAGCATTATTACTCTACATGTCTGAATGTTTGAAAAATGTCTTTCCATTTCTGTTACTAATGGAACCCAGTTTTGTGCCTGAGGGTCTTTTACTTTTGTGACTTTGTAGATAATATATTTATTAAAGTATGCTTTCTTCTTTTCTTCCCTTCTTTCTTTTCTTTTCTTTCTTTCTTTTCCTTTCCTTTTTTTTTTAAACTTAAAACTCCAGAGAAGTCTGATTCTAGCTCAACTCTCTTTAGCCTGGCTGTGAGCTTCTACTCTCAAGCACTTTAAAAATTTTAAAATGCGTCATTAACATGCAACAATTTTATAAGGAGAATAAGTATGGCCCATTTTCATTAAAGGTGGTCGCTTGTGACAAAGAAGTGGGCTCAGTAGGCAAAGCTCTTGCCTTGCAAGTGTAAGGACCTGAGTTCAGGGTCCCAGTACCCACATAACTCAGACATATACACCTGGAATCCTAGCGATACAGGTTATGAGACGGGAGGTTAGCCAGGCCCTCATTGCCTGCTAGCCTGGCCACTTTGCTGGGTTCCTGGCCAATGAAAGACTGTTTTAAACAAAAGATAGAGGACACTTGAGGAATGACGAAGGCTGCCTTTGCACATGCACGTGCACACATACACACATTGAAATCATCCAATTATTGTGTTTTCTCTCTCACTTATTTTCTTACTTTCTTTTTTTTTTTTCTCCTTCCAGAATAACGACAGAGTTCTTTTGAGATGTAGCTTTTATGACTCTTCATGTGCACCGAAAGCAGCAGAGGCAGCAGTAGTCCACAGGAGCTGCCTGTCATTGAGAAGGCAGCTTTTACAGCTCCAGCAAAGAGGAGCCACAGTGTACCCATGGAGCTGTGAAAGGGAACAGATGGGGTTCTCAGGGCCAGTCAGGAGGAGAGGGAGCAGGGGACAGAGCAGGCAGGCTCAGGACTACACAGGCTGCTTTAAGCACGGCAGTATTCTGGGACAACAATGGGTCTGGGGTAATGGGTGGGCGCGGCCTGGACCGTGAGATACAGATAAAGTAAGAAGGCCAAGATGCTGGCTTCTGAGCAGGAAGCCTGCTTGCAAGCGAGCTCTCTAACCTCTCTAGGTGCTGTCCCCTGAGAGACAGGGTACCCAGGGTTAGCAGGAGGCCCGTGTGCCGAACACGAAAGCCAGAAAACAGAAAGGATGATGAAGTCAAAAGGAGTCCCCACAAGACCTCAAATAACTCCATGTGTTCCTGGTCATGTCTGCTTGGCCATTTCTGAGAGTAAGGAAATCTTGAAGGAAATATTTTCTTTACAATGCCCTGGCTGGCTCTTCCTTCTCAGCCTTTACCAGAGATCCAGAAACTTCATTAGCCTTTGTTTTTGAAGCAACCACTTTTTATTTCATTAAGCCCCTTTCAGTTTTTGTTCCTTTTATTTGATTATTTTTGGCTTTCATGCTGATTCTTCTCCCTTTCTTCCTCCTTCTGGTTGTTTTATTTTTAACTTCCTGAGTTGAATCCTCGGTCCACTTACTTAAATTAGTTCTTGATTTCTAATCAACAAATTTAGGTCTAGACATGCTGTGGGACTGCGGCTCCTCCCCCTTGCCCTCCTGTGGCTCCTCCCCCTTGCCCTCCTGGTGCTAGAATATTCACGAGTTGGTTATAATTGCCTCACCAGCTCCTATGTTTTTTAGGGGTGGGCTTGACTTTTTTTCCTCCTTGATTCCAAATGCATGAAATATTTTGTTTGTTTGTTTGTTTGTTTTTAGGGCATAGGGCATGGTTTACTTGTAGTTAGGCTCTGGCCAGCCAGGACATGCGGTCTGTATCACGCAGATACTTCTGTGACTTGAAGTTCAAGTCAAGTGGCACACTGAGCATGTGTACTTGAAAGGGGCACGTACTCTGTAGTTTGAGATACAAAGTACTATGTGGCTCTGTTTGTCAAAGCTCCTGTGATTTTGTTGCTCTGTCATCTTGTAGTCCTAAACCTGGCTGGCTGCTTGCTCCCGCCATTCCAGAGAGTCACCAGCTCTGACAGTTTCTCTAAAAATTGGTCAACGGCTCAGTTCGCATCCGCCATGCCAGCTGCATATGCTAACATTGCTACTCCGTTTGAAGGGACCATTCTGTGCTTTATTCTACAAGATTTCACTGACCTCTGTTGGAGGTTGGGCTGATGTATTTTGATGCCAATTACTGCTTGCTGTCTCTGTGTCTCACCTGTACCTTGCTTAAGAGCCTAAGCCGATTGACCAATAACAGGCCATCACAACTGGGCAGGGCAAATGGGATAGGCATAGCTAATGTCAGGGCTTGGGGAGACAGAGAGAATTTTAGGAGGAGAAGAGACCTGAGGAGAGGAGAGGAGAGGAGAGGTGGTGGAGAAGCACATGGCCGGCGTGGATGGAGATGGCCCAGATGATGATAATTAGCAAGTATTTGGGATTACGGATGGGAGGTAGCTTGATAGAAATTATTAGAAGCAGATGGAATGGGCTTGGGGCAGGTATTCCATACCTGCTCCACTATGGGAAGTAGTTTAGGAGATTAATATCTGCCCTGCCTCAGGTTAACTAAGGCTATTTTAAAATATAAGGCGTGTCTGTGTCTTGATTGATTGCTAGCGGGTTAGAAAACACTGCAGTAATAATAATTATAGGCCTAATTATAAATGTTATTAGGCCATACTGGTAAATTAACCACAATAAACCTCCCTTTGGGTAGCATTTGAGATGAGCATGTCTTTAAAACTTTATTTATACCTCACAGATACATATTCCATTTATAATAGCTTTTGGGTGAACAAACAGAGGAAAACCACTGTGGAATTCTGATTTTGACTAGAAGCTTAACCCAGTCACCACTTGCTCCTTGCTATGAGTTTTGGTGGGTTGACCCAACTCTTCAGTTCTATATTTACCATGGGGTAATTTCTTTTGTTTTTGTTCTTTTTTAAAAAATTATTTTATATGTAACTCTTTTGCCTGCATGTATACATGTGTGTCTTTGTTTGCCTCATGCCAGAGGTGGCCAGAAGAGGACGATGGAGCCCTTGGAACTGGAGTCACAGATAGTTGTGAGCTACCATGTGGGAACTGAACGTGGTTCGGCTGAAGAACAGTCATCCATCCAGAGCCGAGCCCTCCCTCCAGCCCCTTCTTTTCTTTTTATTTCTCCTTCACTCTTGTTTTCTGAGGAACGTTCCCCTCCCTGTTTGGAAGCTGTACATTTGGTTTCCATTCTCTTGGTAGATAATCTGGCTGCACAGCTGGCTCTTCTGGGGCGTGTCCCCCCAAATGCCTCCTCTGCCAGGCAGCAGATAATGAGGTCCAGAGCTCTGATACAGGTGCCCTGCAGATGCCCATATCCTGGGTCTTCTGAACTCCACATCTGTGCAGGGGGGCATTTATTTCTTGGATGGCAACTCTTTATGGGCAAGGGCAAGCAGTATGATTCCAGACATGTGGGTAGGTTGGTGGGTACAGTGGCCTTCCATGCTTTACCTACCAGTGGGGCATGTTATGTGTTCATAGTTCCCTGGTGTTGGTGTGTGTGCGTGTATGTGTGTGCGTGTGTGTGTATGTTTGTGTGAGTGTGTGTGCATGTGTGTGTAGTGTGTGTGTGTGTGTGTGTACACATACATATTATTTTGAATTTGTTGCTGGGAATCAGACTCAGGGCCTTGAGCATGCTAGGCAAATGCTCTTTCCTAAGCCATAGCCTAGGCCAGGGAGCCTAGCCTTGCCATAGCAGCATTGCCTGCAGCAAACACTCTCTGTTGTCAGTTCCCAGCTAGCTTCCTTTTCATGCGTTCATTTGTAAAGATTGTCCTGACTTTATTCTCTTATATGCGTCTATTCCAGGTGTATACACAGGCATATCATTTCTAGGTATTGGGGCATGGTGGTGAGGAGATTCTGAAACATGCCCTTTTCTGCCTTCTCGACATGAAAGTTGTGCTGTCCACATATCAACTTTCCTGAGCCTAACCTGACCTACGCTGGAACAGCCAGGATGTGACCGGTTTGTGGCAGCTATCTTCCATGAGGGAAGAGGGACCTCTTTTCTTTCCAGGAGCTCTAAAGACCTGTGCCCTTCTTAGTTCATCCTGGGCCTCTCTGGATCTCTTGGGACTCTTGGAGCTGGAAGTTTGCTGGACTTTCCAGGCAGAGTGGCCTGGACGCCCTGCTGACTTCTGCAACACAAGCATGCTTGAGGATCAGAAAAGGAAGTGCACAATGAAACTGCAGAAACAAAGGGTGCTGACAAAGACGGATGGAGACAGTGAGTGGGAGCCTTGCTTCCCAGGGCTGCTTTCCACTCTGTTCTGGACACTGAATAAATGCGTTCTGATGTCTGCCCGAGGTGGTACTGTGCTGGCTCAGAACTGCTGGCTGTGAGGTCTCCGGGTCTTGTAGACTCTATCCCACTTGGCCCCCCATCCTTTCTTGCCTTTTGAGTCAACCAAACTGGCCATTTGTTTCCACTCCCAGCAGTCTTTCTTAAGTACACACTAAATGCTTCCAGTATGCTTGTGTGTGCCCTTGTCAGACAGACCCTGTGCTTCACTCCCTTTGTGTGTGGGAGTGCTTGTGTTCATGTGTACATGTGTTAAAGGCCACAGGACAACCTCCTGTGACATTCCTCAGGAGCCTAGCCACCTTGGTTTTTTTTGAGATAGTGTCTCTCACTGGCCTGAGCCTTGCCTGGGAGACAGAGCTAGCTGGACAGAAAGCTCCAGGTTTCAGCCTGTCTCCTTCTCCCTAGTGCTGGGATCACAAGCATGTACTGCCACACCTAGACCCTCACTCAAAACAATGTAGCTTCTCATTGGGCACAGTGTTGTGTGCCTTTAGTCCCAGCACTTGGTAGGCAGAGGCAAACAGATCTCTTGAGAGTTCAAGGCCAATGTGATCTATATAGTGAGCTCCAGGACATTATAATAGAGATACTTTGTCTCAACAAAAGAAAACAAACAAACAAAAAAACCCACGTTGATTCTGGGGAACGCCAACTCAGTTTTTACACAGGCAAGGCAAGTGCTTTGCTGTCTGAGACACACTATTTAAATTCCTTGCCCAGGGTCATTCATCAGGCACATGGCAGAATTAAGAATCAGAGCCACATTCATCTGCTCTTTAAAAATGTTTTATTAAATTCATTCATTCATTCATTCATTCATTCATTCATTCGAGGAGTGTGCCACTGGGCTTGTGTCGAGGCCAGAGAACATGTCTCAGTCCACCTTGTGGGTCCTGGGGATTGAACTCAGGTCCTTAGGCTTAACAGCAAATGCTGTTGTCCTCGAGCATCTTGCTGGCCTTGAGCATCTGCTGATCTCGAAGGCTGAACTTGTAGTATCCATAGTCTTCTTCTGACCAATAACAACCCAGGTTAATAAGAGGCTAGCTCTTGCTTTCAGGCTGAATTTCCAAGTTGATAATGTTGCCAGAGGCAGGGCTGTCTGAGAAGACCTACCTGCTCCCTCCCAGCAATACCCGGCACACCCAGAATCTTCTAGAAGAAGCACAGTGTGCTGCGCATGCCAGGCTAGCAGGGATTCTCCTGCCTCTGCCTCCCATCTCTCTGTAGAAGGGCTGGAATTCCAGATGTTTAAGCCCACCTGGCTTTATGTGGATTCAAGCTCAGGTCTTTGTGCTTTATGTACTGAGCCATCTCCCCAGCTCAGGGCGTGTTATACGTTGCCCACTTTCCCACAGGCCTCGAGCCCACTTAGAGGAGGTTTGTGTCCTCATGCTCCCTGGAACCTCATACCCTGTGCGCAGTGTTTGCCTGGAGGAAGAATTCTAACTCTATGCTGAGTGTCTGGGCACCAGCGCACTCAGCGAATCTCCAAGTTGCCCATCTGCCATTGCTTGGAGAAGGACAGCAGATGGTCGGTTGTCAGGGAGGGGGGAAGGGGAGTCCAGCCTTCCTCAAACCCAGGCTCTGACTCCCCCTGGAAGAAGGATGGGCACTCCCAGCTCCAGCCTGCATCTGGGCTTCCTTGTGTCTGCTCTCTAAGCCTCAGATGGGCCAGATTTGCCCCCCTGCTGTCTGCAAGCTCTCCTTAGTCTAGAGCCAGGAAATCTTTACCTCCCCAAGGCCTGGTTCTTCCCACTTAGCTCCACTCTCTGAAACACGACGGTGTGATTGGTAGAAACTGACTTCCTTTTCCTTGGGTGAATGCATTTGTGAACATTGAGAGCTTACTTGTTTCTTCCTTCCGGCAAAGGAGGTGAGTCAGTCAGCATGAGGTAAGTTACAGTGCAGTAACAAGCCTCAAGTCTCTGCAGCTTAAAACAATTAAGATTTCTTTCTCTCTCATGTGGCTGGAGGCCTGCTCAGCACCATCTTTATATGGGATCCAGGTGAACAGAGCAATCTCTTTAGAGCTTTGTTGGCTGCTGTGGTGGGAGGCGTTATCACTGGCAGTGAAACACTCCCATCTGGAGGTGAGAAAAATCACGTGGAATAGAAGACATGCTCAGTAGAAGGCAGGACATAGACACCTCAAGATGCATGAGGTGGCTAGGAAAGCACACATTTCTGAAAGGGCAAGCAGCTGCTATTTGGAGTGTGTGGTCAGAGATTAGCGGCACTTAGAGAGACTTGGTCCTCTGATCCAGATGCTAACAGGCTTTGGTAATGCCTCAGTTTCTCTTTGAGTTCTGCTGGCCGCTAGATATGTGACTGTGAGCAAACTGCTTAGTTGTTTCCAGCCTCAGCATCTTCAATATACCATCTAAGGCACCAGGGGTCTCAGGCACTGGCTCTGGGTCCATGGTGCATGTGTTTGCCCAAGTCCGGTCCTCGCTAGAAAAAGGCTGCCCTACTAATACCCATACAGGCAAGCCCCTAGGCAATACTCCTGAGCCCACTTCACCAGTTTTTCTCTCTTACCCCCCCCCCCCCCACTTCCTCCCAGGCTCTCTGTTTTCCTCCAGCCCCAGCTCCAGCCTGGTCAGATAGCTCAGAGCCGATGCCACGTACCTCCGTAGTCTAGAGCTAAGAGTTGATGGCAAAAATCCCTCAGGACATATGCAACCCAGATTCCTCTCTAGCCTCATGCCTCAGGAGTTTGAACCCCCTTCAGCACCAGAATCTGCCAGGCTCCCGACTCTTGCTGCAGAGAGTGGTCCCAGCCTTTGTGGGCGGCCCTGGACACCAGCTTTCATCCCGGGCTGCAGTGGGGGAGGGTTCTGTGGATTCTATGCCATGGAGTGGAGGGAAGGGCTACAGACTACCTCTAAACAGGCAAAGCAAAGCCATCCATCTTGGGCTTTAGTCATCAAGCCGCTGACTCAGGAAAACCAGCCTTTACATTAAAACCGGATGATTTGTGAAGCCCAGACGCTTCCACCCGCCTCGCCCCATTCCTTCAAGTGCCAGAGTCAGGCTTGGGCTCTTCCTTTCGTCTTTCTCAGTCTAACAGGTGCCTAAAGTCCCAGCACTGTTTCCTACTGGGTGCACCTTGGCCATGGGGCCATAAGAAACACATCAGCCTCCCAGAGCCATGGTGGATGGTGCCTGGCTCAGGCAAAGCTGGCATCTATGTCTGCAATTCCTTTTATATATGGCCTTTCTTTAGCGGCTATGTCTACTTAGTGTTTAAACAGTTTGTCCTTCAGTATCTCTCCCATCCACCATTTCCCCATATTTCAAATTCTCCCAGGTTCCTGGAGGAGGGAGATGATGTGACAGCGTGAACACAATACACGCTCAGCGTCCCCCACTCTGCTCTCTCACCTTCGCCTGTAAGCCTGTCCCATAGGGGGATGAAGCATGTGAATTCTTTTGAAAAATTTAAGCATTTTTTCCTTTTTATTGTATGTGTATGAGTGTTTTTGCTTGCATGTATGTATGTGCACCAATGTGCATGCCTCGTGCTCTCAGAGGTCAGAAGAGGGAGTCACGGATGGTTGTGAGCCGCCGTGTAGATGCTGAGAATCAAAACCAGGCCCTCCGCAAGAGCTAGTGCTCTTAACCACTGAGCAATCTCTGCAGTCCTTAGTTGTGCAATTTTTTTTTCTAGAGAGATAGCTTAGTCAGTAGTCAAAGCCCATGTTTGATGCCCAGTGCTTCATAAACTGGGCAGGCTGGTGCATTTCTATAGTCCCAACACTTAGGAAGTGGAGGCAGGAGAATCAGAAGTTCAAAGTCATCCTTCACTACCCTGTGAATTTGAGGCCAGCTGGGGACATATGAAACTCCACTGGCAGGGGAGGTGAGATTCACAATTTTGGGTGCTAATATTTTTCTCTTTCCAGTCATTGATGGTACAGGGGGTGACAGTCTGGCTTACAAAGTGGCCTGTTAGTTGGTTTGAAGCACATCTCCAATGCTGTGTTATATCCCCCAGTATTCATATATCAAAAACTTAGTACCCAAAGGGACTAAGTCCCTAAGCAAGGGACTTTGGGCAGCTGCCAAGGTGTTCAGTTCTTTGTGGTCATGCTGTTTGCACCTAGCACCTCTCAGCCAAGCACAGCACAGGTCAGGGGCATGGACTTTGTCCCTCCATCCCCAGCCCTTTCAAACACCCTGGGGTTTCTCCATACTCTGCCACTCCAGTGGGCACCAGTTGCTAGATCAAATCAGTTGGTGGAGATGTCTTTGCAGTTTGGGATCTATTGAGTTCCAGTTTCTGAAAATGACTTCTTAGGTGTCAGAGATGCACTCCACCAATTTGAGCTAACTGGACTTAGGTGTTGCTTGAGGGGAGCCAGAGAGAGGTATGGGTTATTTAAAGGACCCAATGAGCATGGTCAGAGGCCTCCTATAGAGTGAGGAAATGCCACAGAACTGGAGACAGACCTGCAGGACTCAGTGGTACTCAGGTAGAACCCTCAATTCCCAACACGCACCTTAGCAGGTAGCTACCTGAACCAGGCTTTGGATTAAGTCTCCATCATCAAAGGAGTCTTTTCTTTACACAAGGATCTTTTGGATGCTTTTTTTTAAATATGCAAATTGCACTTGAGATTTTGTTTATAGATAGGTAACACCCAGAGGCAAGGATGGTCCAGGGAGACAGAGACCCTTACAGCCAGGGGCCATAGCCCTAAAAACTACCTCAGGGGACAGACAGTTTCACTCCTGAGGTTTCTGTTAAGGGTACCTTCACTGTGCTCAGTAGGACACCCTGATGTGATAATACTGGCTGAGTGAATGGTGAGTCGGTCCAAGATCCTGCAGTGAGGCACACGAGGAGTGCTACCTTCTCGGAGTTGTGTATGGTGTGTGTGTGTGTGTGTGTGTGTGTGTGTGTGTGTTATGCTTGTATTTGTGTCTGGTGTGTGGGAAGTAAGGAAAAGAGAACTAGATCCCTTCTTGTCGTCTACACCTGGAGCACTCCAGGGCTGATGACATTGTCCAGTCCCTGCTCAAGGATCCTTGGGAAAGAAGGGTGACGGTTGGTGGCAGTATAGGGCTAAACAGCATGGGCAGGACACTGGGTGGCCATCTAGAACTGACAGTGTGGGTAAGGGCGTGTCAGGCAACCTCAGAGTTTCTCTCAGAGTGGCTAAGGATATGGCAGGGGCCTATGGGGTCCCTACCATCTTCTGTCTCTGCTGGGTGGTGTGAGAGGCTGCTGTGCCTGAAACTTGTGCTGGCTTGGAAGGTGAAAGTCACCTTCCGTGCCTACTCTCTCATTGCCTGGTGCTGGGGTGGGAAAGTGGGCATCATAAATCCTTTCTCATCCCTGTGTCCTGTGATGCTTGCCTGCATGGCTGTGGGGAGGAGGCCTGGGCAACTATAAATCAGGGCCTCCTCTGGCAGCTACCTTCATCATGGTGCTTTACGGCACTGACATGGACCAGGATTTAGTGGGCCCAGCCTGGCTGAGGCTGTCCCCTCCCCTTGGAATGGAGGCTTCTCATAAATCCTAGAGATGCTCATTTGCATATTCATCTGCATGCATTTGCCCCTCAAATTGCCTGCCTTAACACTCACGGAATCCAGAATTGAAGTGGGACTAAGTTTCTCTGTGGTTCCCACTCCCATTAGAGAAAGGAAGCTGAGGCCCAGGGTGAGCAGAAGCCTGTCTCTGGCACAAAGGAAGGCAGAGGCAGGTGCCATTAAGCAGAGGGTGACTACAATAGAACAGATTGGCCAGGCTGGGAGGTCAGGCAAGCTGCAAGGAGGGTCCCTGTGGGGAGGACCAGGGGAGAGCTCTGGGGAAGCAGGGACACCTGCCAGGGAGGTTCCAGGGAGGTGCAGCTACAGAAAGGAGCCCAGGCAGTTAGGTTTACTGAGGACTTCTGCGTATAGAACAGAGGGTGCCCCAAGGCACACGGAGGCCTAGCAGACTCACAGGAACCAGAGCCCTCTTTGGATTCTTCTGCTTCAATGTTGCCAGTAGAGAACCAAACCTCTGCCTAGATGTACACGGCTTGCTGGGAAGGCAAAAGCCTGGTGCGGACACCCCTGAATGGGCTACGCCATGCCTAAGAGGCCTCATTCAAGCTCTGGTCCTTGCTTCAGGGATATGTTCACTGGCTCCCTGTGATGGGTCTTGTCTAAGGATGAGAACTCTCTGGGTCAGACCCTCATGTCCCATTTGATCAGGACAGGACTCTTTTAGAATTCCAGAATAGCTCCTTCAGGCTCTCGGGCAGAGACGATGAGTAAATCTTGGCCTCTCTCAATTCCAAAGTTCACTTTGTCTTCTAAGGGGAACCCCTGGTGGGGGTAAGGTGGGGGGGTGGGGGTGAAACTGAATGTTCCCAGTTGGGTCCAAGCCTGGTTGCTGATCAGGACAGTCAACTGCATGGCCTCAAGAGGTTGCTGTGGCTCTGCAGCCTGGCCCATCCTGGTGTTTCCCATAAACTCATAGAAAATGGCTTCTCACCAGAGGCCCTTGTTTCAGCTTCTGGGACAGGGCAGGATATTGGGGGAGAAACTGTTGCTCTTGCTGAGACCTGGAGTGGGCAGTAGGCTTGCCTATCAACCAAGCCAGACCATTATGGTAGCCAGGCCTGGGAGAATCCTTCCATCTCCGAGGTAGAACCCAAGGGCAGTGCTACTTGCTATTACAGCTGCTTGGCCCCAGGGGCAGAGCTTTCCCTACAAAGATCCTCTCCACACCACTCCAACAGGACACAAACAAGAAGGGCTGAGCATGACACCCATGCCCCTCCCCCAGGCCTTCTACAGTCCCTCCAGGGCTTCTTCCCCCCACCCCAAACCCAAGGAAGCCGGTATGGGGGTTGCAAGTACACAGCATCTCTGTTTCAGGATGGACAGTGGGGAAGAACCAGGCAAGTGAATGGCCCTGAGTGTGAACACCGGAAGATGGCTGGAAAGGTGGGATGGCCGGCCATTCAGAAGCAAGCTAGTCACTGAGCTGGAGACTTCTGCACGAGGGCCAGCCTATCCTTCGTGGCCCTAATTCTCATCCCCTGATTGCCACCATTCTTCCTTTCATGCCCTCAAACCCCTGTCCCTCTCTGCAAAGGTTCTGGGGTTGCTCGACTTTCTCTTAAGCATCTTCTCTTTTGGGAAGGAGAGAGGACCTTCGCCCTGCCTGGCACACAGGCCAGATCAAGTGGGTGGAGGAGATGTGGTGGCATTATGAAAAGACTTGCGGAGAGGGCAGTGAATAGGAGGGACAGAGCTGTGTCTCTGCAGCTCTCGTGCTCCCGTCTCGCCTGTCACCCTGGGTACACTGTAGAAGCCGGAAGTCAATTTCAGACGTCTTCCTCAGGACCTGTCCTCTTGATCTTTGGGACAGGGTCTCCCATTGCCCCGGAACTCTCTGGGTAGGCTAGGTTGCCTGGCCAGTGATCCCGAGAGTCACTTGTCTCCACCTCCCCAGTTCTGGGATTCTGAATATAAAGCACAGCTTTTCTACGTGGGACCTGGGGAAATTGAACTTAGGTCTTCTTGTTGTGTGGAGCAAACGTTTTACCCATGAAGCCCTCTCCCCAGCTCTCTATGCAGCCACCCAAGACATCGTGAGAATAAAGCTGTTAATAAAGGATGGTATGGCCTCTAAACCTTGAGGAGAGTGAGATCACAGAACAAGAGAATGGCTTAGAAGACCTCCCCAGAGCCTTCCAGACTGACATGTGCTGGGATTCTTAGAAAGCATGCACACACAGACTTACAGACTTCATGGCGGCCCGGAGACGGTCTCAGGCAGGGGGCCCCCCATCTGGAAGCCTTTAAGGGCTCCCTCCCCCTCTTCTGCAAATAGCTTGTTCCCAGAAAACAGGAGGAGAAGTTACCCAACAACAAGCTGGGGCTTCCTGTGGGGGCTAAGCCCCCACCTTCCCCGCCTTTGCTGTGTGCACCAGGCCTGCACCAGCTCCCAGGTCTCTGCCAGTCACTGTCACATACTTCGTCCCTGCCATCTCTTCCATGTTTTACACTCACATGTCTCCTCTTTCAGGAAGCCCCCAGGAGCTACTCTTCTGCTCCAGTAGATTCTGTGTCACCCTTTACAGACACACACCTTGTCTTGGGGGCTCCCTCTGTTCTACTGCAGTCAGTAGAGGACTGAGTCTCTTTGTAATGATCTTATCTTTTAATGGCAGATGGGGAGCCAATGGAGCCAGATAAAGTGGGTGGAGGAGGTGCTGAAACACTGTGAGATTTTTGGGGGGACCTCTGGCTCTTCCCCACAATTCAGAGGTGTATCACATCGTGTCTATTTGGTTGTGCCTGTTCCTATACATAATAACAAAACCGCACAGTTGAGGAAGAAGCTGGCAGAAGAGGTAGGCAGAAGTCTTGGTGAAATGGTCCAGGAGCATTGCAGGGGCCTCAACTGATCTGCTCATCTGGCTCCAGATTTGCTCACTTAGATCTGAGGGCACCACATGGCGGGCAGCTTGAGAAACAAATATGTCCATGCTACAGAGCCAAGCCAGAAGAAGCGCTCAACACTTAGACAATCAGGGGTTTGGCAAATGGCACCCTTGGACCTGTGAGAGCTGGCTGCAAACATGGTGACCAAGCTGGACTGTCTCTTCCTCATATCTTAAACATGAGGAGGAGAACTCCTTGGCTTCATAATGGAATCCGTATCACCTAGGAGATAATTGGGCTCAGAGAACAGGAAGGAAGAGAAGATGAGCCCAGAGATAAGACGCATGTGTGGTGTGACCTCACTCTTCGTCTGGACTGTAGGTCAAGTACCTACCTTGCGGGATACTTATGAGTAAAATTGACTTATCTTCATTCATTCATTAATGCATGTGCTCACTCATTCAATCATACTTAGTAAATCGACCTTTGTGTATTATGCTGTTTAATGACCTTGAGCAATGTACGACGTACACAGTCCTAGGACATAGCCCAAGGCCAAGGTCTCCAACGGAAGGTGATCCTGTACCCAGTGATGTCCACAAGACTCTCCCTGTTCTCCTGAATTCTCCTCATGGTTGGTGGTAGAGTGTCTTTTTCCTCTGGGGAAGGGACAGACAGGAGGCAGGGCAGCAGGGTCCAGGGCTCCAGACCCCAAAGTCTGCCAGTCTCAGCTTCCTGACGCAGCGCCTATGGCTGCTGCCTGGGAGAGAAGGGTTATGCATTGGAGGTCACACTGTTGAGGCCACCCTAGTTAGTATTAGAGAACTCACAAGACTCTAGGGGTAATAAGTCTGAGAAGCAGGGTGGGGGGTAGGAAGGGGGCATGTGTGACCAAGGATTGCAGCTTCAAGTGAGAAATAAGCAGGAGCAGATGCGGCCCAGAGCACAAAATTTCTGTTTTCACGCAAATGTCTGGGACAATAAAAGTCATGGGGGAAGTTGGAGGGGGTGTGTGTGGTGGTGGTGGTGGAAGGGAACACAGCGCCTGGGTAAGGGGGTGCAGTCAGAGGGTGCTGTGTCAGCACTTAGGGCTCATTAAAATACTTTCTGTCCAGTAGGTTGAGAATCAGGGTGGGCTCTCCAGCCCCCTGCCCAGGGCCCTTGGCTGGTCTGCAAGGACCTGGCCCATCCTGAGAAGGCAGGGAGGGATCTGGGCCCTGTGCCCTAAGAGGATGTCTAGGCAGCAAGTGCTCCTTAGAACTGATTGCATTTCCTGGCCTTTGATGACCAAGATCAAAGTAGGGCCAGGGCCTCCCGGCTTCTCAGCTCCTGGCAGCTTCTGTGCCCGCAGGGTCTAGGCTGGTGTGGTCAAGGAGGGTGGAGAGGGCATGGAAGCCTGGCATCCATGATGTGAATGAGCCAGCGTTCTCTCACTCTGGGCCTGCCAGAGTCTGCAGCTGTGGGCATAGGGGGTGGTATCCACCGTCGTCACACAGTCTCATGCTTATTACCCTGGCTCTGTGTCCTTGAGAAGGCAGGGGATGGCTGTGGGGGACACTAATGACCAGGCCTTGGGGGGGGGGGCAGGGATGGGCTCCATGCAGACCTGATCAACTGCAAGAATTGTGGCTTCCGAGCAGGACTCTGGGGGAGATGGCTGAATCTCCCATTTAGCTACTGCAAGAATAAAAGTGACCCTGTAAGCTGGCCTTTCCCAGAGTCCCGGTAGGAGGGTTTTGGGGATAGCAGAGGTAGGTTCCCCATACCTGAATATTCCTCCTAAGGACTTCCTAATTCTGGACCAAGAGAGCCTTCCATTTTGACGTAGCTCCTGGCCTGTATTTCTGTTTCAACTTGCTCTGGCCTCCTGTCACCCATGGGTGCTAAGCCCAAAGGTCATTTAATGATGAGAAACGGCCCTCCAGGGTGGTGCTCTGAGCATCCAGGGATACAGTGAGCCTCTTGGGGTTTGCCTTCCTGAGAGCCCTTGAGAGGGCCTCGGGTTCAGACAGCTACTTCTGCTCGCGCGAGCCACTTCTTGCCTGACTCCTTTTACTCAGATGTTCCTCAGCCGCTGCCGACTCAGTTTCCCTTTAGCATAGAGTATACAAGAGGCTCAGGAAGATGCTGTCTTGGCGGCAGAGACTTTGTGAGGGAGAAGAGAAAGCGGAGGATTGTGTTATTGTCATGTACCCACAGGTTCCCGAGGTCAGGGTCCTCTAGACACGGGGGACATTGGCGCTCCTGTGGCTTTGTGCCTGCACCAGGCCTGGCTGCTCTGTGATGCCCGACCCATGTGGAGAGGATTAGGGCCCGGAAAGACCCATTTTCCTCCTCTTTCTTCTTGGAAGGAGGATCAAGGGGACCTGGTGACAGCCCAGAGGTTCTGGGCGTGTGGACAACCCCACTTCCTGTCCATCTCCCAGGCAGCTTAGGAGATGTACACCATCTGTGGCAGCCCCCAGTCTCAAGCTTACAGCCTGCTCTCAAAGGAGACACTACCGGGCAGGGGGTGGGGGTGGGGGGTCCTGCTTTTCAGTTCCTGGAGCCTCTGCCTGGTAGGGAGACCAGAGAAGAAGTGGGCTAGGGCTTCCTGGAAACCAGATGGCCAGGAGGGGTAGTTCAGTTTGGGCTATCTGAGCTGGGTGTCTCATTCTTAGCATGGAATTGTGCTGTGACTTTACTGCTTAGGGCTTCTGACCCCAAGTTCAACCCCACCCCCACCCCGGTCCCCTCATCCGCAACAAGTTGCCATGTCTTGGGCTTGGTCTGCAGCCAGTGACTGCCTCTGATTTCTTGAGAATCTGTTGGGAGCACCCAGAGACAGAAGTGACCAGTCTTGTCCCAGTCTGGCTCCTGCAAACAGGCCCAAGAACAAGAGGAGTGTGTAGTGCGGGGAACATTGTTTAGGGGACCAGAAAGGTCCAGAACTCAGGGAGCAGGAGGAATGAGGAATGTAACGGTGATTCCTAAGCTGAGAACATGGGCCACACTCTAGCCCTGGACCCAGCAAGGCCTTATTCCCTTCTGCTCTGTGTGATCTATTATGGTGTGTGTGTGTGTCTGTGTCTGTGTATGTATGTATGTGTCTCTGTGTGTGTGTGTGTATGTGTGTGTCTCTGCGTGTGTATGTCTGTGTGTGTGTCTGTGTGTGTGTGTCTGTGTGTGTCTCTGTGTGTGTGTGTGAATGTCTGTGTGTGTCTGTGTGTGTGTGTGTCTCTCTCTCTCTGTGCATGTGTGTATGTGTGTGTCTGTGTGTGTCTGTGTGTCTCTGTGTGTATGTCTGTGTGTGTGTCTGTGTGTGGATGTCTGTGTATGTGTGTGTATGTATGTGTATGTATGTGTGTATGTCTGTGTGTGTGTGTGTGTGTGTGTGTGTATGTGTAAGGGGTACACTTAGGAGCATGAGATTATAGAGATTTGACACTGACAGTGTCTTGGAATGGGACAACAGAGCAGACCCCAAGCATAAGCCATGAAGGCCCTCTCTCACCACTTCTCTCCTCGCCTCTCCTTTTCTATCCTCCACTAATTCCTCCTCTTCCTCCTTCTCTTCCCCGTCTTTCTCCTTTCCTTCCTTGTTCCCCCTGTGCTGGTGTCCCTGAGCTCAGCATGGCTGGGTGAGTGGGGCTGTGTACGCATGGGAAGCCAATGGAGATGGTTGGCCATCAGCCCATAGCAGTGCTTGAGGGCTCTGAATTTGGTTCTCACGTTGCCTCTTCACCTCCTTGGAAGTGATTAATATGGCCAAAGCCACTCTCCCGTCAGGCCAGCAGGATACTATCCTGAGCTGTAGAAGCCATGCCCGCCTCTGCCCCCCGCCCCCTCCCCCGTTTATCGTAGTGGGAGCGAGTGGCCATCCTGAAAAAGATAGTCCCTCAACTCCATCTCCCTCAACTGACACTTCAGAGAGAAGGTCTTTCCCACGTTCAGGAGAGAGGAGAGAAGAGCTGGGAGTCATCAGAGGGTTGTTTTTGCCAGTGCCGCCCTTGAAGTGGAGACAAGAGAAAAACAAACAAACTCATGTCATCTCCCCAGAGCTTTGGAAGAAGCTGTTCACAGCCAGGAATGTGACAAGGAGCGGAGTCAGCCAGGAGTCTGCCTGTACCCATCCTCCTCAGGCAGCTCTAGGGTTGCTGAGGAATGGGGTCAGGATGGGGGCATCTACTTCCACCCATGTCCCCAAAGAAGGACAATGAGCCTTCAGAAAGAGCTGCACCCAAAGGTTGGTAGAGAGGCAGTGTACCATGGTGGTGGTGGGGGGGTGTCACACATGTGTTAAGAACTGGAGCAGATAATCTCTGGAGACCTGTGATCTAGAATTTATGTGGCAGCCATCATGTCACTGGTTTGCAGAAGTTCACCACGAAGGGGGACCTAAAGTAGAGGCACGAAACAAAGAGGGACTCACGGGGAGGTGGGAGGACACAGTAGTGGAGAGAAAGGTGAGACTTAGGATGAGAGACAGAAGGCTCAAGGGAGATGGAATGTTAGAGGTCAGGGTAACGCTGAGCATGTCCAGCCCCTGATGCCATAGCAGGACCCTGACCACCCCAAAGTAGCCACATGAGTCTACAACATGGACAAGGGAATTTAAGGCACAGTTTAAATTTATCCACACTTGCCTGCTGCAGACTGGGGCCACCACCGGGCATCTCTGTTCCTTGCATTTCCTCAGCTTATCAGGAGCCAGGGGAACAAGAGGGAGAGATGCCCTATGCATCCTCCCTCCTCTTCTGCATCCAGCGTCCCTTCCATTGTAGCCATTACCTAGAGATCACGGAACTTTGGCCTGTCAGCTCCTCTTCTTCCCCATGCCTACCTGAGGCTAATTCCAATGTGTTCTTCCTTCCTGGTGCTGTCTTGGATCCCTGAAGTGGGACAGAAGTGACTGGCTCAGCTGAACTGGCATGCAGTGCCATTCACTGGCAGCTGTTTTTTTAATGCTGGCTTCTTTTTTCCCTCATACTGGTCGTGGATTCTTTGTGCTCATTGGGAGACCAGAAAGCAAATGCAGCTCCCTCCCCACCCCCCACCATATTCCACTCCCCCCTCGCTTTTCAGGTACCATGAGGACAACTGTGAAACTGTAGTTGCCGGAGCTGTAGGGCGAAGTCCTCTCGGGGAATACAGATGCCTCCACTAGCCTGCCGCTCACTTCCAGGACAGCTTCTCCCTGTGAGGATGGGGAGCCTGAGGTGCTCCTGCTCTACAGTCTGCTCCCTAGCTCCACTCCCTCTGTTCTCCCAGCACAAGGGACAAGAGGAAGGAGGAGGGGTGTGATTTGTAACCTGAGTACTCCCCAAATTTCCATGAGGGGAAGCCTGGATTCCCCCCATGAGGAAATGTAAGGGCATTTAGGGGTAGTATATTGTCAATGGGGGTGTGCCTTAAAGGGGCACTGTGGGATCATGGTTGTTTTCCTAACTAATCACTCTCCCCTTGCAACCCTAGGGTGAGTGAATCTGTTCTTCCATGTGCTCCCACCACAATGTGCTGCCTTGCAGCAGGTGAAAAACAATGGGGCAAGAAGGTAGCCAAAGCCCCGCAGGGCCAACCAATCACAGAGGAGGACTGTTGAAACTGTGAGCCAAAGTAAACTGTTTCTCTTCACAAGGTGGTTATCTCTGGTACTTGTAACAGAAAGCTGACAGGCCCCTCCTTCCACAGCCTGGGCCATGCGCCCCCAGTTTGCTAAGTAGCTCTGTTTCGAGCCCGGGACTCAGTGTCCATCAAGCCTGTTTTTCTGCCTAGGGATTCTCTTAGCATCCACTCAATGCCCAGGCTTCCTGGAGGAGAGTTGTCTATATGGCAGGCCCCAGCCTCTCCCTGCTTCCAGGCTCCTGGCTGCCTCCTGCCTACCTTATATCTGGGCTCTCTCAAGAATGTGAGCCCATGTGGCCAGAAGTCTGACTCTGTCTTATTCACTGACCTATCCCAAGTCCCTCCAGCCATATTGCCATGAATATTTGTTAAGTAAATACAAGAAGTATTTGTTAAGTAAATTCAAGAAAGAATACATACATTAATGAATTCATAAATGGTTCAATATATAAATAAACGAGTGCATGAATGACTGCATGAAGGCGTAAATGGATGAATGAATACATGAGACAGTGACTCTATGAATCAACACACGACTCAATGAATGTATGAATCCATGACTGAATGAATGCATCAACATGTGGATTCATGAACACATGAATGAATAAAAATATTAATGAATATAGGAATGGGTAAACTCATGAATGGATGCATGTATGAATGTGCAGGGACTAAGCCCACCATAAAGGGAGTAGAAGAAAAAGAAGCCCATGGACAGATGGGAAACAACAGCAGGGAATACTCCAGGGCCAGACATTTGAAGTCTCTCCTTTGTCACTCACCACTTTGTCGAGTCACAGCTTCTCATACCAAGGGCTGCTTTATTTTGCCAGCCCAAATCCTGCTTCCTGTTCCACTTGCCTGAATGAGTCTTCCAGGCTGTCTCTTCCTGGACACCCACTATCTTATCGCAGCCTTGGGGAGGGCCCCCGACTTGCAGGGTACAGGCTTAACAGTCACAGGGTTCTCACTAGACTCCATGGGGTGACTTCTCACTCCCAGCTGAGGATGAGGATGCTCAGGGATCACCTTGCTGTAGAGGTTGTCACTGCCAAGGGACGCTCGGCTGGACCCAGCTTCTAAAACCTAATAAACACTGGCAAGGAAGTTGGTTTCTCTAACGTCCCCCACCACCACCACTACCACAGCCTCTCCACACCCCAGCACCCCCTACTTGGTGGCTTTCCAGACACTGCAAAATCAAGTCCACTTCCTGCCTTTACCATACAGAATACAGGAAAGGCAAACTCTTATCCCTGTATTCCAGAGCCCAGGGGGAGGCTGTGGCCTTGTGCTCTCCTCCACATTCCTCAGAGAACTCCGAGGGAGTGATAAGGAGGCTACTGAGGTGGTCTTGGCTCCCAGGAGCAGCCAGGTCCCTTCCCCTGCCCCTTATGAACCTTTGCTCCTTATCTGGACTGTGGCTCTCACTTGCTCAAATGGCTATTGGCCCAAATCTCCACATTGCTTCTACCTCCTTTCAAGGCTACTTCATGCTTTTTTATCAAAGTCAAACAGTGCCCACTGGACAGATAGATGACTCCTCACCAGGGAAGTGCCTTTCTGTGTAGCAACCGATGCCCACAACCTCACTGGGTGCTCCCCATTTCCATCCAGTTACTCCCCTTCCCTGCTCCTGGTACAAAGACTTCAGAAAAGTTTTCAGAGAGCTGTGGCCCTAAGCTGTGTCCTCTCTCGCTTAAAAGGGTGTCATCACTCCCTGCTCCCTTCACCCATGAACAGACAGTACCAGGAGCCAGGTCCACACTGAGAGCACACTCAGGTTAGGGACTGGCCACCCTCAGGCAGTGAGCAGCCCTGGCCTGAGCATAGAATGGCTCTTAACCCGAGTCTTCACTAGACTCGCCTGTCCCCTTGCCATGATTGTAAGCCTTTCTAGCCTGCTGCCCGGTGTGGGATGGGAGATACGTGTCAGAGGCCTTTGGGGACTACGTTTTAAGTCATCCTAGGTCCTCCCGAATTCACTGCCTCAGGATCTCTTTTTCCATAAGGGGCATTTTGGTCCTGAGCCCCGCCATGTGGATCTCATTGTCAGCCTGCACTGTGCTTCCCTGTGCTTGCTTGTGGATAATGATTGACATAGCATCAGTTGCCTTGGAAATACCTAGTGTCTGTTTCTCTCAATCTCTCTCTCTCTCTCTCTCTCTCTCTCTCTCTCTCTCTCTCTCTCTCTCTCTCATTCTCCTTTCCTTCTTCTTTCTTGCTCTCTCATCTCAGGTTTTGCTATGTAACCCAGGTTGGACTTGAACTTATGATCCTCCTGTTTCAGACTGCTGGGTTCAATAATCACAGTGCACCACCACACGTGGCATTCTTCCTTCATTAAAAAAAATGATTTTGATTATGCAATACAATCAAACATCCAGGCCAAGATGCAGTCTAGGCAAGGACAAAGCTGGGCTAGCAGGTCTAGATGGAGTACAGAAATCGTGTTGTAGAGTGGTACCCCCCTTTGACGTCAATGGAATTCCAGGGGCACCCTGTTTTCTCTTACTCACCCCGTCTTGCCTCTGCACCTTGTCTTCCCTCTATGCAGCCTTCTTGCTGAAGCCACTACCTGCCCCAGCTCACTTTTATCTGCAGCTGAGGAGACTTGTCAGAATCTCCCTTCATTCCCGCCAAGACCGGGATGGCTAAAGTGACAAAACCACTGCCAAGGGCACTCAAACCCAGGCTCCCACTAGCCTGGACAGTCTCTTTGTCAGACAGAAAAGAATGCCCCTTTGCCTGTAAGGATGCAGCAGGGCACAGCCATAACCAGCTGCAGCCCAGGCCACCACCACCTCCAGGCAGTTGCCTTCTCACAGGCTGTACCTTGATGGAAACCTGGCTACAGCAAGCCCCACCCACTCTCTCATCTCCCCCTCCCACATTACTGGGGCTACAGGCATTCCTGTGACCACTCCAGGAATTTTAAAAAGGAGTGGGTGGGTGGAGGTGCTGAGATTTGAACTCGAGTCCTCACACTTACACAAGTTGACTTATTCACAGAAACATCTCTGCAGCCTCCCTTTCTACTCTCTCCCCACTTCCCCTGACACTGTCCTGGGCTCAAGGGTCATGATTCAGGAAGGACACTCTGGGGGGAACCTTTCCTAGGCCTGCACTGAGCTCCGCGATCAGCACTCACAGTCTCAGAGATGAGCAGGGCGGCACAGACCACATCCAGCCGCTCAACAGAAAGGCCAGCTCTGGGTGATAAAACCACAGCAACTCCAGATCTCAGCCAGGTCTGGATGACCGGTCACTGAAAACAGCTGTGGTGCAGCTGGACAGTTCTGGCCTTCCCTGTCCTCCCCATGTCTGACCTCCACATGGCTCTGTGGATCACGCTGGCCCTCGCGCCAGGAGCCTGTCATCGGCCTCTTGTTTCATTCTCTCCGCATCTACTGACTGGTTCCCGCTCAAAGAGTGGCTAGGACCACGCCAAGACAGAGTGGGCTCTTCCCACCTGTGTCAGCAAATGTGATAGTGGTGCCATGCCCGTCCATACTGAGCCTTAAGCTCCTGGATGCCTTCCCTGCTCATGGCCCTGGTGGCCCACCATGGCCATCTGTGGTTTAGAGACTTCCTCCCGACCTATAGCATTCTCCCTCTTCTGAGGTTCTTTCCTGGATGGAGCCTTGGAGCTCCCAGCACCCCAGGATTCTGGCTACTGGAGGTGAACTGTGTCTCACCCTCCCTCTACCAGCAGGCTAGTCTTTCTGAGTGACCAGGGGCCTTTTCTCTCTTTCTCCCTTTACAGAGGGAAGGCATGCTGATGAACTAGATCATCGGGTTTTGCTTTAAAGGGTTTTAGACTGGCAGTCTGAACTTTACCAGCATAGAGAGTAACACTCAGAGGGCAAGGATGCTGAGCAGCAGACTACTTGGCCAGCAGCACACCGAAGGCCCTGGGATCCATATTAACTCTGTGAGGAAACAATGCACTCAGGAGAGCCCTGCTGCATGGCCAGGCTGGAGCCCTGCTAAATGGAAGATCATAAGTGACTGGACACACCTATAGGCTAGTGTCATCACTAATTACCATTAGCACTATGGTCTTCAACACCCTGACCACTATGTCTTCACTTCCATCTTCCTAACTGTTAGATCTCAGGCAGTACATATATCCTGAAGTGAGCTCACTGTTGATGTCCAGACCACCCAATAAATATCACCTTCCTATAACTATCATGACACACTGCTATGTTTATCACTGTCACCATTGTTCCCACCATGATCACGAAGGCCATCACTGGCAGTCATTACCACTGCTACCAAAACCATCTCCATCGTTGCCATCATTAACTCTACCGCTGACATCACCAATATCATCACCATTACCACTCCCACCATCAGAAGTCACCGTTAGGTACCATTAACATCTCCACTATAATCATTGTCACCTCAACCCCCACCACTATCATCAACACCATTAATGTTATCATGAACAGTCAACGTCTTCCTTACATGGCAACCTAATTACCAACCATTGTCTTCTCGTTGCTTATTGTCATCACTACCATTATTATCATCAATACCATTGCTAATATCTATACTTCCTACCACTCATCTTCATCAGTGCCCTTAACTGCTACCAGAGACATTAGAAGTCTCTCTCTCTCTCTCTCTCTCTCTCTCTCTCTCTCTCTCTCTCTCTCTCTCTCTCTCTCTCCCTCCCTCCCTACTTTCTTTGTACTAGTCTATGAAATTCAGAACAGTTCTGAAGGCCCTTACTAAGCACACATGATAGATTATTTGAGATCTTTTTTGGTGCATAATAAACAACCCAAGACTAAATAGCTCAAGAACCATCTCACCTATTAGTTCTTGGGTCAGCTGAGCAAGTTCTAATCTAAGCTGGCTCAACTCATTTGCACAGGGCTCTTTGTCCTGAGTCAGCAGTCAGCCAACAGGTCTGGCAACAACTAGGGGGGAGGAAAGGTAACCCTCATTCTTGTCTGATAGGACACCCTAGGCTTCCTTTACTCTGCAAGAGCTATAAAGGACCAGAGCCTGAGACCCAAGGCCCTATTGCTCCAGTTCCCTGAGAAATAACATCTTTTGTGTTCTTTCTTTCTGTCTCTCTAGTTCTCTGTGTCTCTGCCCCCCCTGCCTCCTTATAAATGCTAATAAGCAGGTCCAAAAACTCTCACATGCACTAGATTTTATTTATTTATTTGAGATATTGTCTCACTAATCCCAGGCTTTTATGTTAACATTCTTAATATGTAAAGAGTACTTACAACTAGTAAAAAAAAACAAATGTTATTCACCTTCAAAACAGACATATTAAAATAATTAAGCAAGACATAAATGCTAATTTTTAATCTTGAACATGACAAACAACATTTTAAGATGTATTTTTAATTATGTGCATTTGTATGGGTTTGTGCACATGGGTGCAGTTCCCATAGAGGCCAAAAGAGGGCATCTAACCCTAAACACTATTTTTTTTCCAGACAAAGTCTCACGTAATCCAGCTTGGCCTTGAACTCATTATGCAGTTGAGAATGACTTTGAATGTCTGATCTTCCTACCTGAACTTCCCAAGTGCTGAGGTTACAAGCCAGCACTACTAAATTGGCTTTATGTGGTCCTGGTAAACACTTAAACAGAGCCACACCCCAATCCCATGTTAAACATGACAGCTATTCTTAGTACTTGGTCTCTCTTTTCTCGTTTCTCCTCCTCCTCTCCTACTCCTACTATCCTCTCCTCCTCCTCCATCTTCTTTCTTCTTCTTTCTCTCTTCGCTCTCTTTTCTCTCTCTCTCTCTCTCTCTCTCTCTCTCTCTCTCTCTCTCTCTCTCTCTCTCTCTCTTTCTCTCTCTCCCAGCATGAAACAACCAACCTACAAACCATCGTCCTCAATTGACAGGGTTTTGACTACCCCATGAGGCTCAGGCTAGGAAAGGGAATGTGTGATTTCTCATCTTTGCAGGCCAGTCATGACACAGTGTCAGCCGCTGGGCTGAGGTCAACACTTGTCCCTCTCCTGTCTTTAAGCCCTTTAAGCCTCATTTCTTTGTGCATTCTACTCCACTCCACTGTGTGCTCATAAAAGTGAAAACCTGAATTGCACCGAGATGGAGGGCTGGAAAAATGCTTGCGAGCAATCTCACAGAGGAATTTGCACAGTGAGAAAAATCACTTTTCTTTGGAACAAAGTAAAGGGACATTGCTGAAATTCCCAACAAATATGAGACGGGCCACATACTGCCTCCATCTTCTTGATACAAGACTGAACCCACATCCATGGGTCCCTCTTCAAGCCTGGAAAAGCACAGTTAGGCATTTGAATTTAACATGTTGGAGAAGATCTGTGTTGGGTCCATACCTGTCACCCCAGTAGCAGCTCTTGTGTCTTTAAATTTATTTTCATCCAAAGTGAGAGTGGAAACATTGCAGGTCAGCTATCTCAGACCACTTTCTCAGGGAATCTCTTGTGGTTGGAAATCTCCTTACCTGGATCCTTCCTGTTCCCACCTGCCTGTTGCTAGTGAGCACTGGGAGGCCTCCCACCTCCAACTCAACCAGACAAGAAGCCAATCAGCTCCTCTTCTCCAAACCTCGCTGAGGCTCTGCTCCACACTCCAGAGAAACTCTCAGCTCTTTTTCCCAGATGTTGCAAGGTTTCTAAACATCTCACAGAGGCATGAATGTCTCCAGGGAGAGGCAAAGAGCCTGTCTTTCTGTGTCTCCGTGTACTCTGGCTTTGGGATGATGGAACCTAGCAGGTTCTTCTCATAGCTCCTTCAAATCATCTCAGACAACAGAATGGTACTGGCGCAGCCTCTGAATCTGACTCACCAGCTAGTACTACTATTGGCTTTCCTTTTGCAGGTGCTCTGGGTTTTCTAGACTCTTCCAAGTCCCACCTGCTCCCAGCATTTCCCTCGCTGACCTCCCTCAATGACAAAACCATGGAGGAGGGGCCATGGCTGGACAAAGGCACACTGGACACACTCCTCCCCAAGTTTCAGCTGGGAGGTTTCCTAGGACTGGGAGCACAGTAAAGAGAGCTGTAGCTTACCAGGCAGAGACTAGGCGGTTGGATCCATGTTAGACAGTGTGGACCTGAGGACATGGGGTAAGAAGAGAGTGAGATTAGAAGGAAGGAGACATATGTGTGTATAGGGTGGGGGACCCCTGTCTCCATCTGGACAGATGTCTCCCCTCCTCCATACTGCATTTTCCTCAGGAAATGTCTTCTCTTGCGGGGGAGCAGGTAAGGTTATGGGGTGGTTCAAGAGACTGCGAAATGCCTGGGCAGACTGTTAAAGCAGGTCTGATCCACCACAGACCTCTAAGGAGTCCTTGGGAAGAGATGGGGCCCCAGCACCCAGTCCTTTCCTCCAGGGCCAAGTGACAAGGCCAGCAGAGACAGAAAACTGAGGAGAGTGTGCCCCCCACTGGTCAATGGTGACAAAACCAACTGTCCAGCAGGGCCTGCGGCCAGTCTAGGGAAGCCTTGGGGCCATGCAGCCTGGAGGAAGGACAGAAAACTCCCCAAGACAATTGTCTTCCTGACCCTGAGGGAGAGCTAGAAGGGCTTTTTCTGTATGGAATCCTATCAAAACACCTCCACTCAGCTGCCTGGCCTCACTTGTAGTCAGAAGACCCAGTACTGAAGAACCTTGGTATGCTCCAGCCAAGGGCGTCTGGGGAGTCCTGTCTCCCTAGCATTAGTCTTACCAACATTCCCAAAGATGGCTGGGTCAAGAGGGAGAAGCCAGCCTTTCAGAGGGCAGGAGCTAGAAAAGCCCTAGAGCAAAGAGGGCACAGGGCACAATCTAGAGAGTTCCCAGCCCAGAAGGCTCCAAACGTGAGCTGAAACTCAGGTCTTTGCAGCCCCCATGGGACCGACAGTCACACACTGGGGAGCCTAGAAAGAGTTCCTGACTGAGATTCCTTCTCTCCAGAATCCAGGAGTCCCCTGTACACGCCCCACTCTCATTTACAACATAAGTCACAACTTTCAAAAAGGATTTGCCACCTAGGCATGGCGGAACACACCTGCCATCCCAATGCTCAGGAGGCAGAGGTGAATTGCTCCGAGTTCAGGGTTAGCCTAATCTACATATAGAGTTAGGACCACAGGCAAATCTTTTTTCTCTTTCTCAAAACAAAACCGAACAAACATCCTAACTTTCCTAATACAGAAGGACACGGGCCACCTCTTCCTTCTCACCTGCGTGTGCTCTGTCTCTGTTGGAACCTCTAAGGCAGGGGATGTCCCAAGCCAGCGACCACGGAGAAAACAAAACATGGTCTTTGTCTCTAGGGGCTCCAGGCTTATAGTTCCCGTCAGCAAGGTCCTCCTCTGAGGAAAGAGGCCTGAAGCCGACAAATACACAAAGTACAGCCGAAATCATAAACACATTTTATTTCTAAATAATTTTAAAACCACTGGCATTGTAGCAAATTGGAATATATTTCCAGAATCAACTCAAAGAGATTTTTTTTTACAACAACATATGAAAAATGTCATTTAAATATCCACACACAGCTGCTACACATGCTGGGCTCTTAGGGAGACACTTTCATTCCTTTCATCAGAGTCCCTTGATTAATGCTCCACTTTTTTCTTTAACACTTTTTCCATAGTTTTTTTTTTTTAATCAGAGCCTGTAGTATTATCTGAAAGAAAATTAAACCAATAAGATTTAATGTCTGCTATGTTCTACAGCCGTGGCAAAAGTATACACAGAGAGAGAGAGAGAGACAGAGACAGAGATAGACAGAGAGAGAGACAGAGAGAGAGAGAAAGAGAGAGAGGGAGAGAGAGAGAGAGACAGAGAGAGAGAGAGAGAGACAGAGATGGACAGACAAACAGACAGACAGAGACAGAGAGACGGGGGTGGGGGGAGTGTCTAGGGGTTGACTTGAAATGAAATGAGTGCTAAGTGAGGCCAAGACCTTTGCTGGGGACTTCAGGGCAAGCTAGAAACAGCAAAGGTCCTTAGATGCAATGAAGGGGGGAGGTCCCTTAAAGGTGTAGTTTAGCCAGGGATAGGTTGGGGTAGCCTGGGCAGAGGCTCTCAGGAGACAGAGACAGTAGAGAACCCAGGAATGCAAGTTGAGCAATGCCCAGATGCCACCTGTGGCAAGGCCTGCCTACATGGCTGGGGTTTTGTGAATGGAACTCGGAGAGAGGCAGCTTGGGGCAGTGGAATGGGAAGGAGAGAGTGTGGAGAAGGGAGGGAGAGCAGAGACTGTGCCAGGGGAAAGGCGCGGCAGATGGAGTGAGGGAAATCACAGTGTGTCTGGCACGGCAGCTGATGCCATAATTCAAAGGTCAACTGAGTGGAAAAGGAGGCACGGGGAGAGGTGGGAGTTGGAATGACTGTTTCTGCAGTGTGGCACTTAACTCCTCCCATTCCAGTGCAGCCTGACTTGGAAGACACTTGCTCTCCTGCTTCCCAATCCTCATGAGCTTACCTTGTTTCCCCGCCCGCCCTCCCCCTCCCATCCCCAGCACCTGATGTGACAGGTGGCAGATGCATCCCTGCATCCTTCTGTTGTCATTCGTGGGGAAGTGGCACAAACCTCCCCAAACCTTGATTTCTTCATTTATGACATGGGGGGTGGGGGTCCCCTAATCTGCCCTGCATTACAGTAACAGTTAAACTAGGTCATGGGGGCACCTTTAAAAATCTCAAAAGATTCTGAGGAAGATGGTTTGAATTTATGAGGAAGAACAAAATAAAATCAGTTCCTTTGCTCTGGGAAAAAAAATCTCCTAGGAAAAGTGTAAGTTAGAAGCTATTGCCTTGAGGTGTCTTGGGGGTATCTTTCGTTCTTGTGGACAGCTGGCTACCTTCACACTCCAATTGGACTTTACAAACTTCTCTCCCCATCCCCATATCTCCCCTCTCTCTTCCTCCCTCCCTCCTTCTCTCTCTTTCTCCCTCCCTCCCTCCTTCCCTCCCCTCCCCCCACCCGCCCTTCTGGACTAAGCGGCTTCTTGGGAAGAACAGGACTCTCTCCATATGGACTTGGACTGCCTTGACTCTATAAATTATGGGAGTTCTTGGGGGGAAGTGTAGAGGTTTGTGTTGGAATGGTGGGTGACGGAAGGCTGAGAATGAAGCCCAGGAGTTTTAGCTCTGGCTCAGGGAGGCTGTGCAGGGCAGGGTAGATAGACAGGCCCATAGGCCACTGAAGGACCTAAAGCCGAGACTGAATCCATGCAGAGCTGTGCCTGCACAAGCCTGGAGACAAACCCTGGGGAGCCAGGCCTAAGAATGCCTGGACAGCTAGAGCTCTCTGGTCTCATGGCTTGAGTTTCTGTGGAATGTAGTTGGTGTATGGGGGGTGCTGATGGAGAGAATACAGGGTCCTTCCCCACCTCCTCAAGGCCTCTGTTGCTAGGCAGAGGACAGGGGGATGTAACCATGTGCTCATCCGAGGCACAGGGCATCTGCCCTTCTCCACTTTTCCATGTCACTACAAAGGCCTCAGCTCCTTTGTCTCTGAGGAGAATATTCAGGCTGGGAAATGGCAGCTGGGTTAGATAGTTAGATGGCGGAACAGTGCTGGTACGTCTTGGTCTGTGGTTCCCTCTTCCCTAAGGAAGGGCTCTGCAGAGCCCTGAACTCTGCAATCTGACTGTTCTCTTCAACGCCAGGCAAATGAGGGTGAGAACTTTTAGGAAGACAAGCAATAAGGGTCTCTGCAGAGAGATGGTGGGAGGTCTAACCTTGACCATACCGTATACGAGAACATTCTAAGAGCTAGTAAAAAGGCAACACTGGCCTCATTCACTGAAAAGAAGCCCTGAGCACCAACCAAGGAAAATACGTGCAGTCATCATCAAACCCCTACCCAGGTCTAGCCAAGGGACAGAACATTCTCCACAGTTAAGTGGAGACTGGGGACTGACTTTCATACAATCTCTGGTGCCCCATATTTGGCCATGTCCCCTTGTTGGGGAGGCCCAATGGCACTCGGAGGAAGGATAGCAGACTACCAAGAAGAGACTTGATACCCTAGCATCATATTCAGGGGGAGGAGGTCCCCCTCAGTCACAGTCATAGGGAAGGGGAATGGGGTGAAAGCGGGAGGGAGGGAGAAATGGGAGGATGCATGGGATGGGATAGAAAATGAGATGTAATATGAATTATTTTATTTTTCAATAAAAATGTGTTTTAAAAAAAGAGAAAGAAAGAAAAAGAAAAGAAGCCCTGAGGATGACAGCGCAGCTTTGCAGTGACCACCAGGGGGCTCAAAGGGTCCCTGGGAGACCTGCCTTTAGAAGATGACCTGTGCTGACTGACTTGGCTTGTCCTGTGCCTTCCCCACCCCCCACCCACCCCACCCCCCGGGATAGATGTCAATCGTGAGCCTGCAAATAACCAGCAGGTGTGTGATGGAGGCTGAAAGAGTTGTCTTTCAACGAGGGAATTTCTCAGTCACGCAAAATTCCATCCCGGTCCACCCAGGCTCAGGGTCGTGCTGACGTGGCCCAGGCAAACCAACACTGTGTTGCCGTGATTGACTGCACACACAGCCCTCACTACTGGCCATCCAGGGGACAGCAAGGCATCCTTGACTGTGAAAGACAGACATAAGTTTCATTCATAGCCTCCAGGGAGCTAAATGTAGCTGTTGGCAAGGCTTTGGAGATAATTAACAAGCCAGCTCACATTTGCCTGAAATGACCAAAGAACTGAAGAAATAAAATCATTAGTTCCAGGGCAACAGAAACTGTGGCTTGTATGTTAATGTGTCATAAACCAAAGGTCCTTCTAGGGGAAGGGACACTTCCTCCACCAGGACAGGGGGTTCCAGGTCAGGAGCTCTGTCTCCTGCCCCCATTTACACACCGCAGAGGGGCTATGGAATCTTTTGGGCACATTTAGAAAGAATGCACCCATCTTGGGAGCTCAGGAGAAAGCAGATGGGGTTCTTGCAAGGACTGTGAGATGAGGACTTGTATTCTGCAGTGACACAACGCAATCCAGCTGTGGTAGCCCCAGGTTCACAAGCAGTTTCTGATGCCCTCCCAGACCCCCAAGCCTCCCGCATGAAGGCTACAGCTTGAATTCTTGCACACACTCACTCCATCAACCTGCCAGAGTTCTCTATGCCCGGGCTGTCCTAGGTACAAGAAACGCAGAAGTGAGCTACTGTCTGTGGACCTCACACTCAGAATGCAGACAGCATCACGAGGCCTCAAGAAGCTTTGTGCATCGAAGCCCTGTCCCGGGTCACAACATGGGCCATGGGTGGGTCAGGTTGAGGAGTATGGAATGAACGGTGAGAATTAGGATATCACTGGGGGCACCAACAGGGAGCCACGGAGAGGGGCTGCACCAGGCTGGGGGCTGAGGTCCTAGTCCTTCAGAATTTGATTGGGTCGGCGTTCGATTGGGTCGGCGTTCGATTGGGTTCAAGCCAAGCCAAGTGAGTCAAACTGACAGGGAAGTAAGTGGCCTTCACGTGTGGTTTTTGGCACACTGTCACTCGGGCCTTCGTGTGTCCCTGAGGAAACACTGTGAGGATTACCCCTGTGCTGTCTCCATACTAAGGGGCTCTGAAGAGTCCACAAGCAGCTCAGGTCATATTGAATATAAAGACTTTCCCTCTTGTGCTTATAATTACACACCTGCCAGAACGGTAGTTCACTGTGCCGTGGTTAAATGCCACCTCCTCTCTCCTTAAGAGCACTGGAAAACATGAGAAAGGAGGCTGGGGTACTTGGTATGGAGGCTAAGACGTGGACTCTGCAGGAAGAAGCCCACACTCTGTAGAGCCAGGTTATGCCCTTGACCTTGAAGCCTTTCCTGAGCCTGTTGTGTTCCTGCCCGGTGGCTACCACCTGTCCCAAAATCTGGGTCCCCCATTGCCCACTTGAACAGGACACATCTGAGAGGAAGATTGAATTCCCCCGGGTGGGGTGAGTAAGTTGGCTCTCACTCCCGGGGTTCCCCACTTCAGGAGACTGAGGCCTGAGCCCGTGCCCTCCAGGGAGCAAGGGCGTTCTGGGTAGCATGAAAAGCAGGCAGGCAGAGGCAGGCGGCTGGTTCCGACCCATGGCAGGAAGTCACGACCAAGATTCATCCTGGAAAAATGCAACTAATGCCGCCCAGCTGGGCCAGCTAATCAGAAACACAGGCCCAGAGGTGGCAGCAGGAACAGGCCTCAAGGGCAGGGCCCACAGCGAGGTGACAATGGGCAGCAAGCTCTTGGGCCCTCTCCCCTAGCCACCCGGCTGCTGTTTGGAGATGGAGGTGGCTGCCCCCAAGACCTGGGACAGCTTCCTCTCCTTCCCTAGAAAGGGTGCATTGCCTGGTCAATGCTAACAGCTTCCTCCAGAGCTAGAGCATCGCTATGGGGGCAACAGGTACCTCTGCAACACGCCTCGCTGGAGACTGCTGCCCTCACAGCCTAGGACAACTGGCCACAGGAAGTTCTGAGTTAAACCCCTTCGGCCCTCTGTGGTGCCTCATATGAGAGCCCTTACCACCGGCATAAATGTGTCGCCTGCAGTTAGATGGGGGCGTAATAGGGGAAAATGGTAAAGGCTGGACCAGCCTAGGATTCCTCAACGCACAGTTCAGCTGAGCTCAGAAGAGCTGAGGCAGGTCTCGCTGCTGTCTGCCTGCCAAACACCAGGCGGCAAGGTAACTTTGAATTCTCAACTCAGATGGAATCTCTCAGTTGAAATAAGTGAAAGGCCCACTTCACTGTGGGTCTCTGTGGTGACAGGAGTGTGCTTAGGCTTGGAGGAGGGCTCTGCTGGTGGTCTGGAGGGCACAGACTACCCACCCATATTCCCAAGGAGTCCAGGACACCCCACAGGTTCTCACTCTAGGAGTTGCTTTCCTACTCCCAAGCTTTCCTCTGCCATCTGTCATGTCTGACTCTTGTTTAAAATTTATGATTGATATGTGAGCTAATGAGTGTGTGTGTTATGTGTGTGCGTGTGCACATGTGTGTGTGTGTGTGTGTTACATATGTGCACATGAACGCGACAGAACAAATCAAGCTCTGAAGGGTGCATCTAGGACCTTTATGGGCTTAAGTCATCTCACCAGTGCCCTGCCTCCTTTAGATAGATCTTCTCCTGGACAGAGCATAGAAAGCCCTGTACTGGAGAAAGCAAAGACACAGCAGACTCCCCAACTTGAAGGGTGTCCCCTCTGAAAACTTTTTGCAGTTAAGGGAGCCTCTTTATCATCAGCCTCTGTTCCAGGTCCCTCCTGAATCCCTGGATGGGCCTTGCAGTTACCTGGCCCCCATAGCATCCATGCTAGGAGCCTTCCAGTCATTTCACCTTCGAAGGCTTCCAGAAGTTGCTCTGGGCTGCGCTGAGGAAACAGAAGAGGTTTGCTGCTAGGGGATGGACCAGCACTGACCTTCTAGAACCTTCTATAAGTCCAGCTACAGGTTCTGAGTCTCATGGCAGAACTCTTGAAGACCACAGCACACACTGGGCCCCAGCCGTGTCAGTGTCAGGCTGCCCTTCAGATTCCCCCCCCCCCAGGAGGCTTGTAATAACCTAACAGAACCCCCCCTGCCCCCAACTCATCTATCTGACCCACCCCTCACCTGATCCCTGACCCCCGCATTGCTTCATCACCTGGGACCAGATATTTGGCACTTTCCCTCACTTCATATCAGACAAATCTGCTGCCCCGGATCACAGGGTGTCAGAGACAGCTCCCCCACCCTGACACCCCTTAAGTATGAGCATCCCATCCTTCTTCTCATCTCAGGTTGCCAATGGAATGCACTTGGAGCACTCTGCTAGGAAGACTAATTCTTTCCCTGCTCAAATAGCCAATCCATTTAACCGTAAACAGCCTCAGACTCCGAGCCCTGGTCGCGGAAGCGAAGCATACTAGGATGGCCACAGCTATTTCATCCCCAATCTTGCCACAAGCTGCACTGTCCTTCCCCATCGCCCCATACTGTGTATGGGGTAGATGCTGTGTGTGAGGTTGGTACCCAGCTGCCCTTGTAACTCAGAAGGAGACACACAGCATCAATCAGGGGTCTGGGATGAAGGTGGGGAGACAGAAGGAGCAGCACTGAATGGAGGGAGCTTGGGCCAAAGGATGGGAGGCTAAGGGGGGAACCTAGGAAGTGCCAGTGAGTGAGGGCCAGGGAGTAGGGATGACTAGAGGGGATATGGGGAGCCATGTGCGGCTACATTGGAGGCTGAGAGCTTAAGTCCTGGAGGTTTCCTAGCTGCCTGAGTAGTTGCCATGGAATTTCCCAACCTAATAAAGAAGAATTTAAATAGACCACAACTTGCCTAATGTTGACTGTGTAAATAATCTAAGCCCTGGTCCCTTTTGTTCCACGGGCTATTTGTGTCAGGGAAAAAGGGGGAGTGGAGATTCCAACAGAAGCCATCGTCCCAGATAGCAATACATGGGCACTCTCTGTTCTCATCTGTCAGGACCAGAGGGAACAGAGTTTGAGGTCTGGGGGGAGGGGTTAGTGTGGCAGAGGAGGTTGGGGAGGCACAGGGCACAGAGAGGGATCTTGGCTTTGCAGCTAAATCTTCTGTCTGTCTGTCTGTCTGTCTGTCTGTCTGTCTGTGAGTATGCACATGCAAGCATGTGACCCACGCACCACCCCTGCACTAATTCATGGCCACCTGTGCACAGATCTACACAATTTCATGCAGGCTGACTGGGTGCAAACATGACTGTGTGCACCCACAGATACAGAATCCCAGGGATAGCTGAAAGTGTCCGTAGCATAGTTCTTCCCAAGAGAGGCTTCCTTCTGCTCTCTTCGCCGTGTTACTGCTCCTCTTCTGCGGGGAAAATTATGGTGTCCCCTGCTGCTAACGAGGCTCCCTCATTGTGCTCCTGGGAGAAGCAGGGAGACTGCTGCTTAAAACCAAATGTCCTGGGAAGGCATGCTTCTACACCTAACAGCCGCGCAGCTGGACAGAGTCGAGCATCAGAAAGCTTTCTCAGCATCCTCCCATACACTGACTGAGAACAAGCCTCACTGGAGTAACATGTGCTCCTTAACAAGTGACTGTGTTGAGCCTTTAAAACCATGATGTGAGAGGCTTCCTACTTGGGTTGGAGATATGGCTCAGTGGGTAGAGTGCTTCCCTGGCATGCAAAAAGCCTCGAGTTCCATCCCCAGAAGCACATGAACTACACGTGGTGGTGCACGCCTGCAGTCTCAGGACTTGGGAGGTGGAGGCAGGAGGATAGAAAGTTCATTGTCACTCTTGGCTACTGTTTGCTTAGTGAGAAGGAAGTCTTCTCTGTATCTTTCAAAGATGGGCTTCTTGGGACCTGGGACCATAGAACGTTGTGACTGTTGCAACCAAGGAATGGAAGGGTGCTTGTTAAAAGCCTAGTGAAGAGACTGAGTTAATGACTGAGGACACCATAAAGGCAACCCCTCTCGCTACAGTCTAGCCGGGGGTGGAACTTCTATCATGAGGTTGGATCTTCTGTTGAAGCCTGGCTAGGTTCCAGAAGGGAAAGAAGCTAAATTGACTCCATGGACAGAGCTGAACTTTACTCCCAGAAGCCTTGGTCATAAGTTGGAGAGAAACTCAGAAGCCATGGAAATGGCAAGGATGTTTCAAATGGCAGAGGTAGAGGTCTCTGGATCAGTGTTAGGAACCATACCACAGAGAAACTCTGAGAGCAAGGAAAGATTAGACTCTTGGCTCAATATCCTTGGTGAGGGGGGAGGAGAGAGAGAGAGAGAGAGAGAGAGAGAGAGAGAGAGAGAGAGAGAGAGAGAGAGAGAGAGAGAGAGAGAAAAGAAGAAGAAGAAGAAGAAGAAGAAGAAGAAGAAGAAGAAGAAGAAGAAGAAGAAGAAGAAAGAGGAGAAGAAGAAAGGGAAGAAGAAAGGAATAAAATGAGAGAGAGAGAGAGAGAGAGAGAAAAGAAGAAGAAGAAGAAGAAGAAGAAGAAGAAGAAGAAGAAGAAGAAGAAGAAAGAGGAGAAGAAGAAAGGGAAGAAGAAAGGAATAAAATGAGAGAGAGAGAGAGAGAGAGAGAAGGGGAAGAAGAGAGTGAGAGAGAGGGGGGAGGGGAGGAAGAGAGTGAGAGAGAGAGAGTGTGTGTTTTAAATCACCAGTGCATTCAGGTTGTGCCTCAGACTTTGACCAGGATCCAGATGCTTACCTGGGAATAAAACTATTGCTTACAGATGAGTTGAGGTTGCAGAGTTCCCTCAGGTATCTGCTCTGGGTTGGTGATGATGGACTGTGTCTAGCTGGTGGATTCTTTTTTAAATATATTTTATTAATTTACTGATATTACATCTCAATTATTATCCCATCCCTTGCATCCTCCCATTCTTCCCTCCTTTGCATTTTCCCCTTACTCCCCTCCCCTATGACTGTGACTGAGGGGGACCTCCTCCCCCTGTATATGCTCATAGGGTATCAAGTCTCTTCTTGGTAGCCTGCTATCCTTCCTGGCTGGTGGATTCTTATATCCATGGTTCTTACCTTGTGAGAAAGCTGGCAACAGTCCTTAGGTACTATCTACTAATCTCATCAATAAAACACAGCCCAGGTTCTACACCGCCTCACAGTTGGACAGCTACTGTCCACCATGGGTTGGCACCACAGTACCTCTACAGAGCTTCCTAAAACTGCTAGGAGTTCACAGCAGACTATGGAGAGCAGGGCCTAATGGGGTTGACCAGGACAACCTTCTCTTCTCAGGGTTTGCAAGAACAATGTAGAGACTGTGGTCCAGAGAAATGTAAAGTTGATCTTGATTGTCAACTTGGTTTGATTGAGAGTCACCTAGGAGATGATTAGAGCACATCTTTGGGAGTGTCTGCGAGGGCCGAGAGAATGGATCATGAGTGCAGGGGTCCAGTGATGGTTCAATTTATTAACATGCTAAAAATGTGAATAGAGGGCTGTAGGTCAGCAGTAGAGCATTTGGCTCACATGCAAGATGATGAAAGAAAGAAGAAAACTGTGAACACGTTACCGGGAGGTAGTAGAATGGTGGAAGTTGCAGCCTGGGTAGCTGGAGAAAATAGGTCCCTGGGGACACATCCTTGAAGCTGCACTTTGCCCTGGCCCCTTCCTGTCATGGCTCCACTCTGCTTCCTGGCCGCCATTATGCAAGATGCTCTGCTCTACTGATCCTTGCCTTCATAGACTGAACCCTCTGAAACTGTGAGCTAAAATAGACTCTCTATTAAGTTGTTCATTTGTGTCAGACATTTGTCACAACACTACAAAGTCTAACTAACCCAAGTGTCATGGAGGAGAGCTGGCAGGAAGGAGCAGGCACTGAAATCAGTTCTCTCTGCCATTTTATTTTCTTCCAGGCCAAGGACTAAACTTTCTGATACATTCAATCCTAAGTTTAAGTAGGTACATGTGACTAGTAGAGAGCCTTAGTAGATAGGAATTAGTTCAGTGGGAAAGATAGATAAACCACCAGGCCATTCCATGGACAATGTGTCTGGGGCCTCATCTGTGCTCTACTCAAGGAAATAGAGGTGATGACATAGATGGGTCTTCCTAGGAACTAGGAAATCTTCCTCTTCCTAAATGAAGAAGCTTCTGAGCAGAGTCCAGAACCATGAGCAAGACATGGTCAATGGTAGGAAACCTGGTGTGGGGGTTAGAAATCTCAAACTAGTGATTTCTACATTTTCCACAGACTTCCCACTGAGATCCCCCATAGGCTAACCAGAAAAGCTGGGCTTAAGCAAGGGCAGGCAGATGTGCTCTGCCCGATGGCCTGGCTCTCTGCCCTCTTCGATCTCTAGGGGGATAGGTGACGACAGATGGACTCATGACTCTCCCAAGATGAAGGGATCCAAGGAGCTGAGCTGACCCTGGGAATGATGACTGCACCCAGGGGAGAGGGCGCGGGGTGTCTGGAGACCATCTGGAAAGCTGGGAAACATTTAGGGGAAGAGAAGTGACGCAGGGGGGGGGGGAAAGAAGGTTACCAGAAGCCAGTTCCTCAGTGGAGGCCAAGAGTTCCTAGGTCACTCTTGTTTCTTGTCCATATGGACATCCAGGGGTGGAATTCTCAGGGCTCTGTGGGGCAGCTGGAGAACAGTTATTGTGGAGTTGAACCTTTAAAGGCATCATGATGAAGTCTTCCCAGGCCTTCTTGTGTTAGAGACCTGGATGCTCAGCTGGTAGGGTTCATATCACATTACCTGCATCAGACGTGGGTACCTATCGATGGGTGATGACCAACATATTAGAGAAAGAGTTTGAGAGATGGAGATTTAATTTCTGCATGTCTGAAGTAGAATTCTCAATCTGCTCTGTAACAGTTATTCCTCCCCCCAGTGGAAGCTGGAAATGATCATGGATTCTCGCCTTTCTTTCTTTCCCACAGTGTCTTCATCATGAACAGTTTTCCCTCTAAAATTTACTTCCTTCTGTTTTTCCTGACACGATTCTGACCCATGTTTCTATAATTTCTCTTCCAGGAATCTGTCTTTGATTGCCATTTTCTAGGCTTTGATCTACTGCATCCATAAAAGCCAGAGCAATTTTTAGAACATCAAGTTTTTGCTTGCTTATCTATAACATTTTCAACACCTTCATGTTTTGCTCAGGATTATAGGCGCTCTTTGGCATGACTCAAGAGGACCCACAGATATAGCTCCAAACCCATTTTAATAGTCATTTCTCAGGTGTCTCCTCCAGTGATCCTGCTACACTGGCCTTCCATTTCCTCAAACAAGCCAAGGTTTTCCAACTGCTGAGACTTTGTCCATGTTATTCTTCCTCCCCTCACCCTTGACCTCTCCATGGCTGGATCCATTCTTCTCTTCTTCCACAACCCCCTTTCCTCCTCCTCGTCCTCCTCTTCATCCTCCTCCTCTTCCTTCTCCTCGTCCTCCTCCTCATCCTCATCCTCGTCTTCCTTCTCTTCTTCTTGGAGCAAAAGATTTCTTGTTGACTGTCTGTCTTTTTCACCATACTCTAAACTTGATCCAAGGGACCATGCTACTGTGTTAACCTTGTTACACCCAACAGTTGCTTGACTGATTTGAACACAAAAGGAACCAAATAAATATTCATCCAAGCATGATATGGCTATGGAGATAGATCAGTGGGTAAAGATGCTTGCTGGCAAGCTTGATGACCCTTTGACAGATTCCTAACAAGTTACACACACACACACACACACACACACACACACACACACACACACACACTTTGAAATATAAGAAAATTGTAACTGTTTCTCCCTTTCTTAGTCTTGCAAGTCAGATCTCTTTCATGTTTAGAGGAGGATGGCTCACCCCCAAGACCTTCAACATTGGCGTCAGCTATTACTGGAATTGTCCCTGCTTTTCCTCACCACTCCTTCACTATGTTTAACACAAGTCAGCTTTTTCTTTTAGGACTACCAAGGGACTGTGGATTTGTAAGGAACCCTGGTATGGTTTAGCTTCTTATCCATACTGGCATGTCTGAACATAGGAGCTACTTAGTTGATGGTTACTGTGGTGTGAGCAATCTATGTCAAGCCTGGGTCTAGCTAGGACTGCTATAAACCTGGGCAACAGAGGACCAGGCAGCTGATCCCAGAAGCTTTAGGCTCATCCATGAGCAAGACAATTCATTCTTATTTTTTGAACTGTCACTCCAAGTTATGTGTAGTTCTTTTTCTGAGTGTGGCAGACCAGTCCCTGGTATAGTATGGTATTATGGCAAAGAGCTAAGGTTGCATATGTAGACTGCTCTGGCTAAGAACCTGTATAACCACTGTCCTCTCTGTATTTCTCCTCTCTGTGGTGAAACTATTTGTCTATCCTGGTAGGAGTCATGAGGTGGAGTGGTTTTCCCAGATACCTAATTTTAACATCATCGCCCTGAGTCCCTTGCTCAGTAAATAGTATCAATTTTTCCCAAAATGGTAAAATCTCATTAAACTAAGCTCTGAATATCCTAGGCAATGCAATAGGAAGGGAAATTTTGAAAAGTTCACATATGGGAAATGAGGGAACATAAATACCACTTTTCAGACAGTGTTGTCAACTCCATGTGACTGAGAGACCGTTGTCTCTTCATTATCTTTTTCTCTTGGATCTGCTCATAGACATCATTTAAGGATTTATTCCTTCACAACCTCTTGACCCAAGTGGTCCAAATGGCCCTCCCTTTTGAGTAGCAAGAGTCAAGCGTGTAACCCCAGTCTATCCAATCAAAAGCCTCCATATCTTTGGGTTATCTAGTGATAGCCATGTAATCAGCTTTATTAGCTTGAAAAGACATTTAATCCATCTAAAGACAAATGTAAGATATAAAGAAAGCTGATGCAAATACTTCCTGATGTCAGTATTTACCTTAGACTTTGTATCTTGAGTATAACACATTATCCTTTTGATTAGGAAGATTTGTTGTTGTAAATTCAAAATTAAAACACTGCAAGCTGATACATCTATCTAAAAAATGAATTATAAAAAAGCAATTACATATAGTATTAAGGGTGTCCTAATGTGGCTAGATAGAAGATAAATATATAATAATCAATAGCTTTCCTGCAGGTTACCAGCAAATAGAAAACATAATTTCTCGCTAGTAATATCATCAAGCACCATCTGAATAAATACTACAGATCTGTTAACAAGCCACAAAACATTGAATGCCATAAACACCAGCATCACTGGAGTTAAGGCAAAATCATGACAATGCCGATACTCTCCCACAGTTTCATCCAACCAGTAAGCTTATGAAATATAATCCGAACCAGATTTTGAGGAGAGATTATTTGATTTGGGATATTGATTGTAGAGTTTGCCTGCAAGACCAAATTAGAGAAAAGGGCATTGAATATTTGTAGGACACTGGTATAAAAACAAACAGAAAGGAGGGTTCTAGAAACAGAATGTGTACATCTGAGAATTTAACACATGATAAAAGCTTCATTTCAAGGCAATGCCAAAGAGATAATTTATGTAAAAAATAGAGTTGGGCCTACTCATCAACCTTTTGAGAAAAGAAATTCCTCTTCAGCATCCTACACAAAACATTAACCCACATCGTTTAAATATTTATTTGGCAGTTTTTGTAAAATCAGGATAAAATATGTTTTAATAAAACAGATTTACTATTATTTTCTGGTGTGGGTGATTGAACCTAGGATTTTGTAAATGACAGGCAAGTGCTGAACCACTGAACTATGTCTTCAAATATTTTACAAAACTGGCTTTATTGAAATATAATTTAAGAGCCAAGTACAGTGGCACACACCTGTAATCTCATCACTCAGGGATGCAGAAGCAGGCAGATCTTTGTGAGTTTGATGCCACCCTGGTCTACAAAGTGAATCCAGGCAGCCAAAGCTACACAGAGAAACCCTGTCTCAGATATCTATCTATCTATCTATCTATCTATCTATCTATCTATCTATCTATCTATCTAGATATATAGACACACACATATGCATGTCTACTTTGGAAACATGTATGTGGCCCTTCTGTTTTTAAGGACACTCTTGATTCACCACACACAGAAGTTTCAAAGGAAAATATTCAAAGATCCAGTTACATTCAGAATTTAAACACTTGACCTTTCAAGACAATACAAGCTTCCTTGCTTAAATATTTCTCTAGCGCTATGACAAAGTCTGAGAAAAATCATGGTTTCCCAATAGTCACTTGGTTCTGCCATCTTTGAGCCCACAGATGAAAAAAACCCACATATGTCATGGTAGAATGTTCAAGTAGCGGGAAACTGCTCTCTTTATGGCAGACAGGAAGCAAAAGAGTTGAGGTCTCAATATCTCCCTTCAAGGCTACTCCTTCAATGACCTAACTTCCTTCCTCCAGGCCCCACTTCCTAAATCTTGCACAATCCCCCAAAGAGCACAGTGACCTGAAGACCAAGACATCAACACACGAACCTTCGGGAAAATTGAAATTTTAAAAGGAAGCAAAACCCACCTTCTCTTTGGTTTTAGAGCATCCTTCTCTAAGCCCACACAAGGACTAATATTAGTGGTGTGAAATTCTCATCAATAGTAAGCCATGGGCCTCAAGTAGCCACACAGTCATGGGGACCACCAACACTATGCAAAAATAAATGAATGAATGAATAAATAAATGTATTGCTAAGCCGAGGTAGGATATGAGGTCATTAGATGTGTTATTGATGGACCGTATTTTCAGTTTCCAATATGCAAATTGAGAAGGACTTGTAAAGACATCTGTGATGGGGAATCTTGACTGTCAATCTGAATGGGTCTAGAACCAGCTGGGACATGAGCCCAGGCATGTCTGGAAGGGAGCTTGTAGATTAGGGTAACTAACGTGGGCAGCATTGTTTCATGGGCTGGGACCCTCAGCTGACTACGGAAGGAGACATCGAGATGAGCACTAACATTCATCATTTGTGGCTTTCCTGAGTGTGGACACAAGCGAGCAGCTGCCTCTCAAACTATGAGACAAAAATAAATGCTTTTTTTTTTTTTTTTCTTTATGTCCCTTTTGTCAGGTTTTTGTTTTTTTTTTTATAGCAACATGGAAAGCAACTTGTAAACAATGGGGGGGGGGAGGAACCCTCACTCAAAAGGAAAGAATGAACAAGCCATAGAAGTGCCAGTAGCCAATATGCAAATGTAACATGTGCAATCTTTCCTGCTTACCTATTATGTAAATCAGGACAGAAAAGAGGCTGGAGTGTAGCTCATGCTAGAGCGCTTACTGAGCATGTGCAATGCCCTAAGCTTGAACACAGTACTGAAAATCAGCAATATGCACAGCAATGACAACACACACACATACACACACACACATGCTCTGGTCTGCAGAGAGACTGGAAGCTGTTTTGAACTGTTGTGTTTAGAGTGGAAAAGGGGAGGGTGGGTGCTGATAACATAGAAAAGTTAAACTGGGAAGAGTGGTTTAATTCTGTTTTTACCTTTCTCCCACATTGTACAGGGACAGGCATGCTGTGGCTCTTACCGAAGAGTTTTGAGACAATGGCTGAGGACTTCAGGGTGGCTATTTGTAGGGGCAGTAGTTGGCCCTCTGGAAGGGATAGCTGGGGGGGAAATCTGGAGAGTAGCTCATCTGCATATTGCGTGTGAACCTCTGGCTCCTGCCTTCTATCCAGTGAGGCTGCTCACACACTGGCCTGCAGAGCCGCTTTATAGTGTGATGCGTGGGACACTGCCCCACAGACTGCTCTATGGTTTTCTCTTCCTCATTACAGATGCTTAAATAGGTGCTGAGAGTCCTACAGAATATGTGACCAAAAGACAAAATTCCCCAGGGAGCACTGCTGTCTCCAACGGCACCCTGAACTACACTGAAGGAAAAGTTCTTGAAAGATGAGTGAGAAGGTTAAAATACACTAAATAAATGTGCAGAGAGAGGATTAGCTACAAAACAACAACAATCTTTAAAAAGCACCAAATAGAAGTATTGGCAGCTGGACACAGTGGTGCACACCTGTAATCCCGGAAGTTGGAGAGGCAGAGGGAGGTGGATTGCTATGAGTTAGAGTCCAGCCTGGTCCACAAAGAGGGTTCAGAACAGACAAGGCGACACAGAGAAGCCCTGTCTCAAAAAAACAAAAGAAAAAAGTATTGGCAAAGGAAAACCTAATAACTGAAATGGCAAGTGTGATAGACAAACGCATTACAAGATGAACACAGCTGAAGAACAGATTAGTGAATTGGAAAATTGTCCGAAGGAAGCAGTTCAGAAAGCAGCAGGAAAGGATGAAGGAAGTTTAGAAGAAAAGTTTGACAGCACAGAGAAGAAAATAGAAGTGTTAAAAACATAGATAACAAGAATCTCAGAAACAGATAAAAAAAATATAAAAATAGAGAAAGCAAAAAACAAACAAACAAAACTAGCTCTCTAAACTTAGATGTTTCTTAGATTTGAGAAAATAGTCTTAGATTAAAAGGCCTCATGAAAGGCAAACCAGCAGAGGAGGAAATCTGTGGCACAGTTCAGGACTCGCAAATAACTCACTTGCAGGATGAAATCCTTTCTCTACCTCATTTCAAGCACAGGAAGAGATTTTATGTGCAATTTTGAAAAGCAAATGTAATTCTTGTATTTTTATTGTGACAAAAATCATCCAACGTAAAATTGGCCATCAGAGCCAGTATTTAATGTATACCTCAGTGAGGTCCAGCAGGTGTGTTCTTTCTGGCAGCTCCTGCCACATCCACCCCAATCATCCTCATTTTTTTCATGCCTGGAAACTTTTTACTCACAAAACAATTCCTCGGCTCACACTCCCAGCCCCTCAGAGCTGCTGGGTCTATTTTCCATTTCTGAACTTTGTTTTTTTAGACCTTAAAATGCAGCAGAGCATCGTTAGTTCCCTGTGAGGAAAGAGCAAGTGATGAACAGAGTCTAGCAGCTGTTGATGGGCTCCTGAAGAGCAGCCAAAGTCAGAAGACAACAGAGGGAGAGCTGTACATAAGGACGGGAAAACCTGACTTATTTCTATTTTGAACCAAACTGACGTTTGAGTGCACTCACGTGTACACACACACACACACACACACACACACACACACACACACACAGACACACATGGTAATATGTAGGTTCAGATAACCATCCCCCAAGGATGAATACTGAGGAACAACAGGATGGCTTAGTGGGTAAAGGGGCCTTCGTTACACCTGTGGACCTGAGTTCAATCCCTGAGACCCACATAGTAGAAGGAGCCAACTGACTCTCACAAGTTGTCCTCTGATCTCCCTATGTACGCTGGACAACGGGTGTGTGGCCATGTACAATAAGTAAATATAAGAATTTATTTGGAAGATGCATATTGAAAATAACTCTTGAAATAATTAAGAAGGAAAGCAAATTCAAAATATTCTACAAGATAGAGCAGATGAGGAAGTGGCCAGAGTTCTCAGTACATTTCTTTATTATTTACTTATGTAGACATTTTTAGACGAAGTTCTTAATCCAGGCTGACCTAGACTTTTCTATGTAGCCCAGCATAACCTTTAACTCATAATCTTACTGTCTCTACCTCCTAAATGATGGGATTATAGGTGAGTACCATTATGCCCTTTTTCTTTGCTTCTTTTCTGCTTTATTTTTCTTATCTATGTGTGTGAGTGTAAGTGTATGCATGAGTGAGTGTGTATGTGTTTAACTGTATATGTGTGAGAATGTGTGTGTGTGTGTGTGTGTGTGTGTGTGTGTTTGTGAGTAGATGACTGTGTGTGTGTGTATGTGGAGTGAATGTGTGTTTGTATGTGTGTGTGTGTGAGTGAGTGTATGTGTGTTTGGGGTGGGTGTGGGTGTTCCTGCCTCTGTGTGTGTGTGTGTGTGTGTGTGTGTGTGTGTGTGTGTGTGTGTAGATCAGAGGTTGGTATGGAAAGCCCTCCCCGTGCCTCTCACTGTCTACAGTATCTATTTTACAAGTATCAGTGTCTGCCTTCATGTAATTGTACCACATATGCACAGTACCCTCAGAGGTCAGAAGAGGATGTCAGATCTCTGGAACTGCAGTTCCAGACAGCTGTGAGCCATATGGGTGCTGGGAACCAGGGTCCTCTGCGAGAGCAGCAAGTGCTCTTAACCACTGGATCATCTCTCTAGCCCTTCCTCCCCCGCCCCCATCACTTCACCTTAGCTTTAGAGACAGGATTTCCCACAGAACCTGGCTGGAGCTTGCCTGGTTGTGCTAAGGTGAGTGGTCAGCAAGTCTCTAAGGTCTGTCTTTGCCTCCCTAGCGATGGGATTACAGGCGTGCAGTGTCGCACACCTGACTTTTCAGCTAGGTCGTGGGGATCTAAGTCAAGTCCTCATGCCTGTAGTAAGCACTTTACCCACTGAGCCAGCCCCCATTTTTGCTTGTTTTAAATGACAGAATCATGAAAATGCAACAAGGAACGTATCCACTGCAACAAAGATGGAGTTTTGAAAATCTCCATACAGAAGTATTAGTGAAGGAAAGTATGATAATTGACATCATAAATATGAGAGGCAAGTATATAACAAGATCAGGTGAAATAGAATTTTGAATGAGAAAATATTAACTAGTGGCCACTTAGGTGGAATATGGGAGGAGGGGACAGTTCCTATGTCGGGCCTCAAAGAAGGCTATTGTGAAACCGGCAACGCACCACGAGGCAGAATGTGTTACTGTGGGCTTCAATACCTCTAATCATAAAGGAAAATGTTCAGGGATGAAAACAGTTCTGTTCATCTGTTTTATTCTCCCTTCTCCTCCTCCTTCTCTTCTTCCCTTGCACATGTGTGGTGTGTACAGGGTCATGTGGTTGGATACACATGTATGTATCGGTGTGGAAACCAGAGCCTGGCAACAGGCATCTTCTTCAATTGTTTTTCATTTTGTTTACTGAGTCAGGCTCCCTCTGGACCTGGAGCTCCCCTGATTTGGCTAGCTGACCAGTGTGCCTTGGGCATTCTCCAGTCTCTGCCTCCCCAGTTCTGGGGTTACAGATGCGAACCAGTATGCTTACCCTTATGTTTTTTTTAATGTGGGGGCTGGGAGGCTGAAAGCTTCGCTACTGAGCCTGTCTCCCCAGTCCCCTCTTTCTGCAAGTGCTACACGAACTTGGGTCCCTGTCTTGGCTGTTGTAAGTCACAAAGGGTGTGGACTAATGTCCCAAGACATCAGGATAGCACCCGGGTCAGTTTGGTTTGGAAGCTACCGAGCACGGCTTTGAACGCTGGTGTCCCCACTCGGCAGAGGAGCTATTGCGTTCCAAGCACTTGAGCTCTCAGGTGTGATAAAACGGTCTTGTGCACACATTGATTGAGTTCAATAAAATGATAAAGTCTGGTGCTTCGGAAGTGCTCACTTGGCGCATGGGGAGAGCCTGGGATGTTATGATGGGAATGAGAGCCACAGAAGTCAACAAGGACAAAGAGAGACTTCTTACAAACAAACAAACAAACTCCTGGCAGGTCCGGGCTTGTGGATAGGCTCCTTACGGCCTCCATCTCTTGCCTTTGGTTTCACCTTCCCTCTCCATTTCCTGGTAAACACTCTTGAGAAAGTCCAACTTTATTATGGATGATTGACAGGGAGAAAGGGACTTGGCTGCAACAGCAAGGAAAGGTCCTGCCTCTCAGCCTCCTAGGAAGAGGTAAGCTAGGCCAGGAACTCTGAGACATGGGGTGCAGGGAGGGGGTGGATATCCCATTTGTTGAGCCCCTACTTAGCCAAGCTTTGTTTTTATTGTTCTGGCAAAGCCCAGAAAGCAGTGTTGGGTAACATTCCATCCCATTTGAAAATTCCAGAGCTCAACACCAGGGGTGAAGTCAAGGTCTCCCCGGGTGGCAGTGAGCAAAGGCATTCACAGATAAGCCCTCACCAGTTCATGTTAGCAAAGCCTGGGCTAGGGCGTAGCTCTGTGGTACAGTGCTTGCCTGGCATGCTTGGGGCCTTGGGTTCCATCCTCAAAGACCACGGAAAAAGAATGCTCAAGGGTCAAAGGTGGAGTTCAGCCTCCAGCATCTTGCTCCAAGGGAGCTGGCTTCTCCTCTGCGTCTTGCTAGCACGAATCCTCACTGAGGGTCTGGCTGAGCAGGGACCTCATATCAGCCCCAGAGCTCTGGGCTTCATCCTGTAGAGTTCTGCCTCTAGTCCTCAGCTCACCTCTACCCGCAAAGCTTTGGTTTTGTTCTCATTAAGGGAACAGAGGTGCAAATCTGCCTGCCATGAACTCCCTGCCGGCCCTTCCTTCTGGAAACTGTGGCTCTGGCTCTCTTGGGGGTCACCCAGGCCCCCTCCGCTGTTTGTGCCGGGGTTTCTGGGAGTTTCCCACATTTCCTGGGGTTTGCTGTAAGGTGGCCTCTCTGCGCCCTGCCGCCCCTTCAGCTCCCTTCCGGCAAACCCTTGGGAAGAAGCCAGTGTCCGTTCTCCCAGCCTGAGAAAGCCCCATAGCTGAGGCAGGGGTCTAACTGGCAGCTGTCTCCATGCGGAGGGCCAGACAAGAGGGAGTTAGTCATGGGGTGGTGGCCACTGATTGTTGATCAATGGTGTTCTTGGCCTCGTGCTGGCTCCTTGGTGACATCTGAATCTTTGTTGCGCTCAACGCTTCTTTTGTCTTTCCGCTTTCCTGAAATAAGGACCGACAAACAATCCGAGAACCGGAGCCACATGTCCCCAAATGCGTGTGGCTCAGTGATGGTCATGTTTTTCCAATTATCCCTTGTTCTGAATGCCATAGTTAATACGCCTGTGCACACTCACACACATACTCGGGACAATTTTTAGCCAGACACTCAGGCTCCTCTTTTCCCAGAACCCTATGGGCCTTTCAGGACCTGCCCCACCCAGGCCCTCAATCTCTGCTCCTGCCCCCTGCAGCCCATGGCCCCGAGCTCACCCTCCTTTGGCATGCCACTCTCTCAAGACAGGATGAACTTATTTTAGGGTTGCCTGGAAAGTCTTTCTTCCCATCTCATTGTTTTTAAATCCTGCCCATCTTTCTGAGCAGCAAGCAGCTATCCAGCATAACTGTTCTAGGCCAGCACCCAGGTAGTCTAAAAAACCAAAGGCCCTGGTTCCTACGAAACCCATCCTGGGTAAGGCTAGTCTCGTGATTTAGCTTTAAAGGGATAATATTTGAAACTTATAACAAAAAAGGTATGTTTAATTAGAAACGCAGATGTGAAAAATAAGCCCAGCATGTGTGGCTCACCCCTATAATCCCAGTACTAAGGAAGCTCTGAAGCAGGAGGATGGCCAAGTTGAGGGTCTTGTAAAACATAGTAGTCTCAGCCTACCCAGAGCTACAGAATGCAGTGCCTGTTTCAAAATAAGTAAATGTTAAATAAATATAAATTGGCACTCTGGAGAGGTGGCTCAGCAGGTAAAGGTGCTTGCCACCGAGCCAGATGACCTGCTCAATCTTTGGGACCCATGCGATGAGAGAGAACCACTCCTATAAATTGTCCTCTGATCTCCCATGTGCCATGGCATGTGCGGGCACACATGTAAACACACACAAAAATAAGCAAAATGTAACTCGATGTATGTAAAATTGATAATAAAATAATAGAGAAAATAAAAGCTGACTCTTTCCCTCTAGTTAGGGCTAATCACCATCCACACATTTGTTTGTTTGCTTGTTTGTGTCTTTTCTGTAGTCCTGGAAGGAAGGGCTTTCCCCACATATATACATAAGACACACAGACTTAGTATTAAAAAAAAAAAAAAACAGAACTGAACCTGTGTTTACATATGGCTTCACATGGGCTTTATCCCCTTACTCCACAGTTCTGTAAATGTCTTTCCACAAAGAATTCTCCCTTTTATGAATGTTAAAGAACGTCATTAATGACCACATAAGAACCTCATACTTTTTTTTTTTTGGTGGGATGATCATTTTTATTACGGAAAATTTCAAACATACACAAGCTGAAACAACAGTTCAGTACCCCGCCCCATATACTCCATCATGCAGTTTCAATAGTTAAACCTTCTTTCCTTCGCTCTCACCTACCCCCGCCTGTTTGTGTCCGTCCTCCACCCCCTTCCTGACAGGGAGGTTAAAAATCAAGACCCATGTGGTGTGTTATTTCCCTGTAAACAACAATTGTCTTTCTGAGACCTCTTGTTTGGGAAAGCATGACGTAGCCTCGCAACGAAGGCCTTCTTTCAAGGCTTCGATCAAATGGATCTGTGTCTCATTTGTGACAGCAACATCGATGATTTGAAAAATAGTCACACATTCACGTGCGCATTGTATTATGTACTGAGCCTGTGGCGGGAGCTTGTAGGGCATATGGGAGTACAGATCTCTTGCAAGAGTCCCAGCCCTCAAGCCAGACCCTGCTGGTCTCATCCGCTAACTTGGGCATTCCATCAAACTCCGACTTGCATTTTCCTCCAGTTGGTGCACATATGTGAGTGTTCCCCCCACTCCTCCATTTCCTGTGGCCTTGAATCACAGCTTCTGTCCTGTACACAGGCATGTATCTGTCTTAGTGTGGCTTTCGATCAGGGTTGTACAAGCTTTGGGAGCCTTTTGCTGCACTTGAGGAAACTGGGTCTTCAAAGGAAGAAGGGATTCCTTAGGTGATAGCATGGAGGATAGGATTCACTTTTCTACTTTCCTAGCTTTTTCTCTTCTCTTTTTCTTTCTCTCCTCCCCACTTCCATTCTCTCTCCTTCTCAGACAGGTCTCATACACCTGCTGTTGTGAACCCTATGCTGTTTGTATGGCCTGGAACTCACTATATAATAAAGGATGACCTTGAACTTCTGAACATCTTACCTTCATCTCCCAAATACTTGCATTATAAGTATATGTCACTATACCTGGTTTATTCTGTGCTAGGCAGGAACCTAAGGCTTTGTGCACTCTTGGCCAATCCTACAAACTGAGCCACAGGACCAGACACTCGCCCAGCCTTTTTTTTTTTTTTTTTAAATCTTCCTCATTACATTGCCTTTGAGCAGAATTGTGTAGGTCTGATAGGATGTGGGGATGACAACTGAGCATCTTTGCTGAGTTCTCACACATAGGCTTCAGGGAGGTTTAGGGGCTGAATTCTCCTCCTTTCATTCCCAGTCTCCATCCTCCTAGATCTTCTGGAAATAAAATTATAAATGGAGATAAAAACCAAAGAGGAAAAATAAATGGCAGCTTAGTCTCCTAAGTACACACTATCTCCCCCCAATGAATTGCTTTTCCTATGCCCTACTTCCAAGTTCCTACTGCCCAAGGAGCTGGCCCTGGCAGCCCTGAGCTTATATCCCTGACTGACTTGGAATGGCCTGCTCATCCAGACAAGGGCACACCATGAAGGGTCTGATTGTTCCTGCCTCTGGGAGCCATGCTGTACCATAGATGTGGGAGTAGGCAGGATCCTAGCAAGACTTCTGGGAAAGGTCAAGTCCCAGGAAACGAGGGAGAAAAGAAAGTGACATCCAAGTAAGTCTACTCATTGTGAAACCTGGATAGGGGAATTCTCAGTTTTGACTAGAGCAGATCTTGTCTTGAGAGACAGATAGGGAGAGGAGAGGATTCAAGATGGCTCCCTGGTGTTCCTTTACCTGGGGAAGGAGAAGGCCTAAGATGGAGTCCTGGCATTTTCTAGCCTTGGAAGACTTCTGGGTGGACATCCCTGTATTTAGGAGTTGCTCTGAGATATGAAGGCAACACCTGCAGCACACTGGAGGATTCAGTGTTTATGATTCTAAACCCAAGCCATGGCCATTGGGTTAAATCTGAGCTAGGGTGGCATGGTGAGCCCAGTGCTGTTTGTGTACCATGTCCACACAAAACATATACAGAGACTCTACACATTTATTACTTGCTTTTTTTTTTTGCTATCCATCTGTCATGAACTATTATTTGTTTGTTTATTTACTGTTTTTGGGTAGGCTGAAATGGCCTGGAATTCACTATGTGGCACTGGCTGGCCTGAAACTCTGCATTGTCTTGCCTCGGCCTCCCAAGTTCTGGCGTTTTAACCGGGCACACCAATACCCAGCTTTCTACCTCCCTCACTCTCCCTGTTTCTTCCACTTTTCACATGCCCACTGTTGCTCAGGGCCCACACCTCGCTCAGAGCTCTGCCGCTCAGAGATCCCTAAATTAGGAAGGAGAAGGAAAGGAGCTGAGAGAAATGTTCGTGTAGCAAAGAAATCATCAGCCACCAGATGCCCCTTGACAGCACCTGTCCTCATCTCTGTGCTAGAAATGCACACATCTGGCACAAGGCGCAGCAGCAGCCAGACCAAGGCTTCTGGTGGAGTTTTGCCACGGCGTGCGACTGCGGAGCAAACAAGCTGCAGCGTGGACATCTGGGGTGTTTGGGCCATCTTGAGATGCTCAGAAGTTGCTCAAGAATCCCAACGGCATGTGGCTGTCACATGGCATGTGTGGATGTAATGCGCGTGCGTGTGCGCGCGCGCGCGCACACACACACACACACACACACACACACACACATGCGCGCGTGCGCACGCGCACGCGCAATGCAAGCTTCATCTGGCCCTATGTCCCATTCTCCCTCTGGACCTCTTATTAGGAGCATTGATTCAGCACTTACGGTATGTCTAACTTTAGACCAGGGCCTGTTGGAGATACGAGAAAAGGGAATAGAGGGTTGCTTCCTCTTAAAAGGACCCTGATATGATGATTAGAGATACATTTAAGTCTCCGAAAACAAGGAAAACAGAGACTATCTACTGGGTTCAACTTTGACATCTAGAAAAATCCGGAAGGGGGTCCCAGGGAATCTGGGAGCTGCATCTTTGAAGGGAAGAAGATAGGGTGCATCAGCATTGGGGGAGGAGGGTCTCCAATAACCACAGGGAGGAAGCTCTGAGGACAGGGAGGAGCCAGGCCTAGGTGGAGGGCAGGTGCTTAAGTGAAAACCCTATATCAGGGGGCTGGTGATGGAGAGTGAACGCCAGAGGCCTGTGTCAGACCGTGTCTGTAGGAAGCTCTGCCTGGCATTTTTTTTTTCCTAGGTAGGTGGGGAATTTGGGTCTGTGTGTATTTTTAGCTTTGTCTTTTCCACTCTTTTCTGAGCAATGACTCCAAGAGCTTGTAGCCTGAGGTCATCTGTTTTCCTAGTCCCTGCTCCAGAGAGGCAGATGCCAACATCACCACCTCACAGGGAGGCTGCTGCCGCCCCGGCACTGACCCCAGGAGAGCAACGTGTCCCGGACCACAGGAGCAGCCTGTGGGAGGCCATCCCTGTGGCAGGCGCAGCAGTCCTGAGCTCTGCCAGAATGTCACCACTCATTTCTGGCATCATCCTAGAGGAGAGTTTCTGTGGTCCCCCCAATGCCTGTCTCTAATTCCCCTCACGGTCAGTATGAGATTTACCCCTCAGGCTGGAAGCCTGCAGAGGGACACAGGGACAAGAGGCAGCCTTAGGATTGCATCTGAAGGCCTCAGCCCTGGTCATAGACAGCCTGTCCTCCATCTCAGTCTCTTGTTGCTGGCTCCTTGTCCTTCCTTCCACCACAGCGGGTGTTTCTAGTCTCTGCTTTCCTCATTTTAAGCCACACACCCACAGTCACTCATTCGCCTGGCCTGAAGCCTGTCATCTGCTCCAGGCTCACATTGTTCAAGTCTCTGGTGTACAACACCACTGGGAAACACAATCAGTGCAGTTCACAACCTTCCCTCCAGACCTGACCTCCTCTTAGCCACCTGTTTCTGCCAGATGGGGTCTCCTCCCAACCACTCCTCTTCCACATTCTCACCTAGAGAGACAGGACAGGTCCGCTCCCGCCCTCCTTCGTTCTCTGTTGCCTTGATAAATGCCGTGATCAAAAGCTACTTGGAAAAGAAGTGTTTATTTTGTATTACACTTCTGGGTCCCAGTCCGTCACTGACAAACATCAGGGCAAGAACTCAAGGCAGGAACCTGGAAGCAGAAACTGAAACGGAGACCATCGAGGGATGCTGCTTCCTGCCTTGTTCCCGCTGCCTTGCACTCAGCCAGTTTTCTTACTCAATCCGGGACCACCTGCCCAACGGTGGTACTGTCTATAGTGGGCTGGGCCCTCCCACATCAATCAAGCCAAGATAATTCCCCACAGGACACACTGACCTGGGTAAATCCCTCAATGACTGAGATTCCTTCCTAGGCGACTCTTGGTAGTTTCAAGTTGACAATAAAAGCAACCAGGACAACGTTTCAACACGCTTTTTGTGTCACTAATGTATCGCCAATCCAATGACAGTTCTCACTGTGTCTAGGCTGCAGGATCCAGGCTTTTGTCATCCCCCCACTCTCTAAAGGAAGTCCCCACCTCTTGTTTCAGAAAATCCTAAGACCTCTCTCTGGCTTTAAGTTCCTTCACGACTTGTTTTCTCCTCCTGTTTGCCTTTGGTTCCCCCATTTTTCTAGTCCAGGATAGTTCTGAGTGTAGCCTGACTCAAAACCAAACACTTACTTAAAACATTATTTTAAAACATTTTTTTATACTTTTTTTGTAACTTGGTTGTGCTAAACTTTGTAGGTGATGGTGTCATACAAAATAAATGTGTTTGTGCCCTGTGGTGCATGAATTGGACACTCTTGGATTTAATGTGTGGTCCAAGGTCCCCCATTCCCTACTTAAAGTCTTTGTCCTGTGCTTCTCCCCTGTCATCTGCAGGCTGTCCTCCCTTCCATCCTTCAGGCTCCCAGCAAGGATCTCATTATCCAAGGGCAAACTTGACTTCTCAAAGCATATAAAACATCCCTGCCTGGAATTGTCCTGAGACAGCTTTCATGTTACAAAAGAAAACTGGCCCCATTGTTGACCATTTTCTCTGCCAGCTTTGTTTTCACCAGAACAGTGCCACTAGGCATGCTTGCTAGACTTTCTTAGTTGGCATCTTTTGAAAAGTACAGAACTCAACAGGAGCAGACCTGGGAAAGATTTGTTGAGGAAAACTCCTATGCAAGATTCAGAAAAGGGAGTTAGGGTAGGAGAAGGCGGCCTTCAGATGGTAGTGGGGTCTGACCCCTGTGGAGGAGAAGATAAAAGAAGGTGAGGTAGGGAGGAGGAGTCAGAGGCCACAGAACAGCTCCAAGAAAGTTACAGCCAAGAGGAAGAGCTTGAGCAGTCCCACTTCACCTGGGGTCCTCTATTTTCAGAAATGGGCCAGCACCTGTTCCCCTGCTGTGCCAGATGGAATGGTCCTCAGGAAGACTGACTCACTCCCAAGCACTGGGTGGATCTGAGAGGCCATGGCAGGAGCCCCTGTCCACATGCTTGCCTCACAGATCTGATCACTACATTTTACATTCCAATTGGTAAAGACTCTCATTCCTTCTATGACGGAATAGTCAGTGCAAAAATTATTGGCATGATCTATTTTCCCACAGAGAATTTCTCAGGGAAAGGGAATCTGAAATCACTATCACACTAAGCCAGAACCATTGTTACCATCGTACCGTCCATCTCATTACCACTACCATTATCACGACAAGCACCACCACCACCACCACCACAAACATCACCACTACCACTACAAACACTACCATCCCCACAGCCATGACCACTGCCATCACCATCACAACCATTATCACAACTGTCACCATCACCACACCGCCATCCCAACCACCATAACACCCACCACCACAAATGCCACCACTACCACCTAAACACCATCACCACAGCCATCACCTTCATTGCCACCACCATCAAAACCATCACCACAAATATCACCATTACTACCACAACCAACACCAAGATCATCTCTACCATCACCAGCAAAACATCGCCACTACCACCACAAATACCATTACCACCACTACCATCACCCTCACAGCCATCGCCACCACCATAGCCATAACCACTACCACCACACACATCACAGCCATCACTACTACTACTGCCACCACTGCCACTACCACCACCGCCCCCACAACCTCCACCGCCACCACCTCCACAACTATTACCGCCACCACTACCACCATTTATAATTACCACCACTCCGGTTATCATCTTCCATCACCATCACCACCAAGATCACCGAGAACATCACTATCATTATCATTGCTGCTACTGCCACCGCCACTAACACCATTTATAGCCACCACCACTATTAGTGCTACTGTTGCCACTACCACCACCACTAACCACAACATCTGCACTATGAAATCAGAGAGTGCAGTATAAGGAGAAAGAATATGATTACAAGTTCCAGCTCCTGGCCTTTGACTCCATCCCAGACACCGGCTTTCTGTGTGACTCTTGTTCTCTTCATCTGCACAAATACCCACTCTTTTTCACTTAGTGAATGGCAATTAGTCTGGTAAGCCCTGCTCTCCTACCCGAGAGAAAGTGGCCAAGGCCATTATATGCCTGACTAGCTGCCAATTCTGAGGCCAAAGAGTCAGTGATGCTGCCTGGTGATAGACCTCGGTCAAGGTTTCATGAAAGCAGTGGTCATGGTAGCTGCAGAGTAGGAAGTGACCTTGCCCTGATTAGAATATCCAAGGGCAATAAAAGAGAGTTCATATCTTAGTTGGTTCCTGTAGGAAGCAATAAATGCCTTGCTAAACTCAGGGATGAGTCGAGAACTCGGTACTCAGGCCACGGAGGCCTGGAAGGGAAGAGCTGACCCCATCAATGGCACAGTCTCATGGCTGAGCTGGGCCTGCGATCTTCAGTCACCAAGTGTTCTCCAGAGCTGCTGGAAGAGGACAGTGGCTAGGGTGGAGCCTGTCTGGATGGGGACAGGAATGTTGCTCGAGTACAGCTCAAGGGTGAGATGAAGGCCACGGAGCCTGGGTGATGACAGAGGCAGCTGCCGCAAGCCAAAGTCCCAGCCACATCTGGGCTGCTGATTGCACAATCCAGCTGTCGGCTGGGCCTTCTGACTCCCTGGGGGATGGGTTGGCTGGGAGATTGGAGGAGGGTGAGCTGAAGGCCTTGGGAAAACTCAGCACCTGCCCGTGAGCCTGGTATGTCCCCTTCCTCTTGAGGGTATCCTGGATGAGTATGAAAGCAACGGGGTTCACTGGGGAGTCAAGCCTTTGGGGTTCTCTCTTTCCCTTTGTTCCACAGCTCTGTGACTCCCGTGTTCCTAAAAAGGGAATTTCCACAGTTCCCTTCCCACCCTTCCTGGGGACTAGGCAAGGATAGAGGGGTTAACTGAGGGGCAAATGGGAGATGGAAATTCCCTTAGAGTTGGCAGTAGTGGGAGGTGCCATATTCAGGTCTGAAGCTACTAAGCTGTGACTCCCAGTCTTTTCCAGGAAGAAGGCATTCTCTGTATTACTCCATCCCCTGAGCCCCTACGTATCACGCCTCAGCACCCAAGGGCCTTTTGTTCCCTGAATTGGAAAACAAAACAAAACAAAACCCTGGTTCTAGCTTCGCTCTGTTGCTGTGACAAATGCCATGACCAAAAGCAACTTAGGGAGAAACGGGCTCATTTCAGCTTACAAGTTATAGTCCATCATTGAGGGAAGTCAAAGCAGAGACTCAGGCAGGAACTTAGAGGCAGGAACCAGGGAGTTGTGCTGCTTCCTGCCTTGTGCTTAGCTAGCTGTCTTACACAGGCCAGGAGCGCTTTCCCAGGAAACAGTACTGCCTGTAGTGGTCCAAACTCTCCTAAATCTATTTAGACAATTGAGACATGCGCATAATAAGCCTTCAGACCAATCTGATCTGGGCAATCTCTCAATGAGACTCCCCTTTTCAGGTGACTCTAAGCAGTGTCAAGTTGACAGTCAAAGCTAAGGAAGACAATTCTGAACTCAGAAGTCTTCCCTCCTGTCCCCCCACCCTCACCCCCACCCCCACCCCATGCAGATGTAACTTACAGTTGAGACTCAGCAAGAGGGCGGTAGAGCCTCCAGCCATCACTGTGGTCCAGACCACACATCCCTTTGAGAATAAAGTTTTTGTGCCTTCCCAGCAGGACTGGGGCTCCTGGAACAATGCGGGTAGAGTGCTCCAAATACTGAGGACCCACAGGCTTCCATCCTTACTCTCATGGCCAAGGAGATATGTGCTGATGAGAGGGGCTTTTCAACAGGTTTCTGTTTTTCCACTTGAGTACAGGTACAGGGCAGAGAAAGCACTGCACTTTCTCCATTCTAGATGTTACTGACCATGATGGGCACTGCTGGTATAATAAGCTTTTGTTTGGTGAGGGTTTGGGGAGCCCTGAAATGGAAGTGGGTGAGTTGGCTGCAAGACCTATCTCATTTATTTATAAATGAAGATGGCAATATTGAGGGTTGAACACAGGACCCTGTACATGCCAGGTAAACACTCTTAACACTGAGCTGCAGCCACATCCTCTCCTTGCTTTTCCATCTTGAGACATGGTCCTGATAAGAAGCGAGAACTGTTTAGTCCAGGCTGGCCTTGAGCTTGCTACGTGCCTGCATCAGTCAATGAGTAGCTGGGATGATAAGTTTGTGCCACCGGGCTCACTGCTCAATCTGCCGGGCTCACTGCTCAATCTGCCGCCATCCGCATCAGAATATAGGGTCTCCAATATGGAGCAAAACCTCTTAACAGCCTGGGTTCCTTTCCATAGCTTGGAGGGATTTGAAAGGGTCCCATGGGATGTAAAACAGCCCCTGTCTTTTCCAAAACCTTATTCCTCGTTCATTCCTCTTCTGAGGGACACAGTGCTTGAGACTCCAGAGAGCACGGACCTTCAGGGACATCTTCCGGCTCTGTCCAGGTAGATCTAGGTGCAGAAAACCCCTAAGACATCACCCCATCCTGGGACCCTTCAGGGAGCAATGAAATGAATCTCCGTGGCTTAAATTCTCCCCTGAAATGTCTAAATTCTCCAAGAAAATGTTGTACCTGCTTCTATTTTTAAAAAATTATTTCTTTGAGTGAAATTTTTATACCCAGTTTCTTCCATTAGAAGCATGATGTTCAGCCCCCTTCTCATCTGGATCCCCGTTCTATTTGTCAGCATCCTGTTTAACTTTGTCAGCTCACAGTGAACACCATACATCAAGGATGGTGGTGGCGCCCACAGGATCTTCCTCTGTGATGACTTCCACATTTCTCATTCCGTTTGTTTTCTACAAAGTTTGTAGTCAATTAAAATTCTTGTGTCTTTTGTGCATCCGTTTCCTATATCATGGGCATCTGGATTTGGTTGGGGTTTTTGTTGTTGTTGTTTGTTTGTTTGTTGATTTTTATTTTTTTGCACGTCAAAGATTTTGCAATTAAAGCTAAATTTTTAAACACCTTATTTTATTAGATTCCCTTTAACCTTGGCCACTACTAGTTTCCTGTAGTTGCTGTAACAAATTATCCCAAGCCAAATGGCCTAAAAACATTTAATTTGTAGGCCTGGAGATCAGAAGTCCAAAATGGATTCCAATGGATGCATTGTCGCTATTTTCTCAGGATTGAAATCATTCCCCTGACTGAAGGAAGGAGAGAGGCATGTAAGATTCAGGAAGCTCACGAGGCATACAAGGTTCAGAACGTCCACTTCTTAAAGGTCTGTAAGCACTGGCCAGTTGCTGAGAGAGAGGACACTCAGTGGTGCTGCCTACAAATCAGGTAGGGAATGTAGCTTTTGGGAGTGGTTACTCGTGCTGGGGTGGGCTTTTCAGTGATTCCGCTGCCTTTGAGTTACCTATTCTCCTGCAGGTAACCCCAATAACTGTTCCATCAAAACGCATGCAGAAAGGCAACTGCAGCATGTAGCTCCTATATATTTTAATTTTTATGTATGTTTATGGGGGAGGGCTATGGGTATAGGTATCAAAACCAGACATGAGACCATGAGAAGGAGCACAAAACCCTTTATTCACTTCTCCACAGTTTCATCCTCTTATACAATGTATTCTCATCATGACCACTCCCAACCCCGCCTCTTCCACTTTCCCAGACCTCCATACATGCCTGCCTCCCACCTCAGTGTCCTCCCTTGTCTTGTTAGTTTGTAGTCCACTAAATCCAACTGTCGCTGACTGATACTGTTGACTTCATCTTGAGCAGTAACCACAGCTGCAGCGAGTTCAGGAGTGTCCCAAAGACAGCATTTCACCGCGGTAATCCCCACCTCTGGCGCTTGCATTCTTTTTGGCCCCTGCTCTTCAGTGTCCTGTAAGTCTAATGGAATGATTCTGTTCTCACTCCTCTGCATACACACACACACACACACACACACACACACACACATTGGCACACCATAGCAAATGCTGTCCGTACCTGTATCTCAGGTCTTTCTCAGTATAGAACATTCTAGATCAGCCACCAAATCCCAGTGCCCATGTGTATGTTTGTTTTCCCAACAGGTTTCTCTGGTCACAAAAGCTCTGGAAACTTGTCTGAGAGGAGCTGTGCCTAGTTGGTGTTGCAGCCCTGGGAACCCACACTTGCTGGTGACAGGGAGCAGCACCCCATTTTGGAGAGGAGGTAAGAGCTCTACAAAGAGACAAGTAGCATGTCTGAAAAGGCTGGTGTCAGGCTAGAGAGGGGAGAGGAAGGGCATGGGGAGCTTGGGAGGGAGGCTACAGTTGTCTGAAGTCTCACTGTGGCTGCTGTCGGCTGCCGAGAGACGTGGGAGCCGCTGAACACGATGGCATGGGTGGATGTGGACTAAAATTTTGATGAAAGAAATTTTCATCAAAAAATTTCTTATCACAAAAATGGGTGTGGAGTGAGACAAGACACCTCGAAAGTGAGCTGAGGCTTGTGCCATAATCCTTAGTCACCGCCAGGGAGCCTTGCTCGTCACCATCTTATAGATGGACAGCGAAAGGCTATGTCCTTGATGGACAGCCAGGGTCACCACCAGGTGGCCTTGCTCTTTGCCATCTTATAGATGGACAGTAAAATGCTGTGTCCTTGATGGACAGCCAGGGTTACCCCTGAGTCTCTGCTATTAATTTAGAGCCACCAAAAGCTGGGATCCCCTGGCAGGGGTGTCGAGTGCTGGTTTACACCTGAAGATGGTTGGGAGCACCTGGGCCTCCTGAACACATAGGGGACAGCACTGGCCTTTCTCCCAGGCCTGTTTCTGGGGAATCTAGGACCCTGTGCCCAAACTTCCATTCTCTTAGGCCAGGACTCCAGGGCCCTCACGACACTTTCACATATGTGTATAATTTTGTGGTTTATATTGGTCGTTTTCTGTCTTTAATTAAATTCCTTTTGGGAAAAAATCCATCTTCACAAAATCAGGGGCTTAGCTTTTTTTTTTTTTTTTTTTTTAAGTTTTGTTTTTTTGCTCCATCTGTGCCATGGTTTGAAGCCATTTGTGACTGATGTTTATGTTGCAGACAGAAGGCACCTGCCTAAGCTATGAGAGGGAGGTGCAGAGTGAGGTGACAACACGAGACAAGACAGGTGACAGAACCGACAAAAATTCTTGTACCTTGAGCTTACACGCCCATATACAGGGAGCCTCCCAAAGCATCAAGACCCCCACAACTCTCAGCTCCCACCCCCTTCGGTTTCCCTCCTTCCTCATCCTGTGTGGTCAAATCTCAGTCTGAATGCTCTACCATCAAAGGCAGAAAGACAAAACTGGCCTGTCGCACTGTATTTGTCTTGGGAGAGCTTGTTCCTAGGAGGGCCTCCTGGGCCTCCCCAGCCAGGAATAGCACGGAGTCTACACAATCAGCCCGCCCACCTGCCTGCCCGCCAGACCCTCGAAATTGCTTGTTTTTATTAAAATTCTTTTTGCACACCCAGTCCCGGATTGTATGTGGATCTTGGATGAGGCAGTGTGCAGGACCTGAGGAAAGGAAGGCCACAGGCTTAGTTAGCCGGCCATTTCAGGGTAATAGAGAATGGAAGCCCATGAGAGAGACCCAAGAGTGATGCCCCAGAGCTGGACAGGGCATGACACCAGAGCCACAGAAGGCAGGCTTTTCCGGGGCCTGAGTGGCCAACCCCAAAGGTACGGTAAGTGCTAAGGAACATCACAGGTGCAGGAGACTGGCACCCTGCCTCTCAGTGCTACCTGCAGCTTCCTCAGGGTGACAGACTTTCTACTTGGTAGCTTTGCCCTGGCACCAAGCAGGCAAGTCATTGAGGAGGTATGGCTGCCTTGGCCCTTTCTAGGTTTTCTCATGTGCTGGCCTGGTCCCTGGCTCCAAAGTCCAGGTTCCTCAGGGCTATGGGTGTCACTTCCCTAGGCCCAGACATTCTTTGTCTGGGCTTGGCGGGGGAGCAATGGCTCCAGACTTCCAGAGTCAAATCTATTTTGCATGGTTGGGCTTCAGCGAAAAAGATTCTCAACCCATCACTCAGTGCAATTTACCTGGAGACAGACTTCTTTCTTGCCTCTTCACGTCCACCCTCATGGGCACCCAAGCCAGTCCTTCTCCAGGGAGGGTCTAGGTGAGGTAGACAGAGGATGGCATATGTGGCATCAGAGTTTCTCAGCCTGTGCTTCTCAACGTTAGAGTGAAAGGCCAGGGCTGTGTTCCCAACCATCTGGGCTCTGAGCCCCTGCTGGTATGACCCTCCTCCCCACACAGGAGACCTACCAGCTGGAGTAGAGGGTACAGGATAGGGGGAGCAGTCTTCAAGTCAGGAAACCGCCTACATCCCAGGATCCTCAGGCAAAGGTCAGAGTGGAAAAGCGCAGACTCTGAGCTGCATCCCTGGGAGGAAGGGAGGAGCAGTGGAGCTGAGATGCTTATCCCAGGCCTGGACCCCCACCCCCTCCCTTTGGTACAAACTGTGTGGTAGACACAGCCCATTGTGCTCTGGTGGAAAACCATACAGAGCCAGAATTTCCCACCAGGCAGTCCTGGCTCCCAGGAAAATGCTGCAAGAGAAACTCAGTTCTCAGTTTGTGGGGAAACTGAGGCACAGTGAGATGGAAGTTATTCTAGAAAAGGCCAATGTGTCAGTGTACAGGGTGTTTGACAGAGGAAAGGCAGGGTTGGCACAGAGGGGTGGTTAGAGTAAGGGAGGAGGGCTTGGTGGGGTCCTCCCCCCCCCAACCAGGAGAGCTGAAGCCTTGATTAGATGGAATGGTATGAGGAACACAGGCATGGGGGAGCAGCTGCCAGCCAAGACCTTATCTTCACCCCATTCTTGGCAGGGGTGCTCCCAGGAACAGGGCTTCTTTTTCCCTGTCATCAGGAATGAACTTGGCCCTTCTGGCACCATGCTGACCTGACTATAGGCTGGGATTATGCTGGCCTGGCCTGGGAAAGCCTGGGGAGCCACCTCCACCAGCTGCCCACTCTCTCCCCCCACCCCACCACCAGCCACCTACTCTCTCCCCCCACCCGACCACCAGCCACCTACTCTCCCCTTTCCCCACCCCACCTCAAGTTTTTGGAGCCAGAGCAAGGCCTTAGAGCATGCAAGCTGCAGGCACTTCACGGGAGTTTTGATGATGAGCGCCTGTGCATTTGGAACCTATTATTTAATCACTAATTTCCTCCTCCCGCCAACCCCTTCCACTTCGTCTCAGCTTGGCGCCCCCGCCCCAGATTAGATCTCCACGTGGTGCTTTCCAGTGATCCCTGACCAGGCTTCTGTGCTGGGAGAAAGAGAGGACAGCCATAACTGCGGCCCAGAGCTGCTCGGTCTACAGGTACAGAGATGGGACAGAGCAATCCAGACCTGGATCTGCAGGGGGGGGGGCATGGGGGGGGGGGGGAGGGGGACCAAGGAGACCCCAGAAACTTGAGTGTGAACTGTGCCTGCCCAGGGAGGATGTTAGAGCTAGTGTCTTCTAGAAGTTCAGCTTGGTCTAGCCAACACCCGGAAACTTTATTACCTCCACGGCCCTGCCCCCTTGAGGGTGGGTGAGAAAGCCAGCCCCATTTTGAATAAGGCTGGATTCAGTTCTTCCTAATGTACTGAGGACCTTCCTCCATGTCTTGCCCAAGCCTAGTCCAGCACCAGGTGTGGCTTCCCTCTTAGACACTTTTAAGCAATTGAAGAACAGATTAGATCACGACAGGTTTGTGTGTGTGTATGTGTGTGTGTGTGTGGGGGGGGGTGACCTCAACACAAGGCTCTCCAGGACACAGGAGTGGTGAGGGGAGGTCCTGTCTACTTACTCTTCATTCCTGACTCAGAGATCTGAGAAGTAGGCTTGTGCTCAGCCTCATATTCCTGAGGTGGGAGAAAGTTCACTGGAATTAGAAAAGAGAGAATGAGAAGCATTTATTTGGCGCCTTATGTGTACCCAGCCTTGATCGCATTTAGTAGTGTTTACATATCATCAGTCACAATTCCCACCACTATCATCACTGTTTTCACCAACACAATCACTAACTCTAGCCATCACCAACATCATCACCATCACTGCTATTTCCACCACCGTCACCACCACCACCACCACCACCACCAACACTATCACCACCATCACCACCGCCATCACCACCATCACCACCACTATTCTCATCATCATCACCATCATCATCATCATCATCATCATCATCATCATCATCATCATCTCACCGTCACCATTATTGTTGCTACCATCATCACATATCACTATCCTTATCAAAACTACTGTCTTCACCATCACTCTCGCCATCCTCCCTGTCTCTGCCATCATCAGTTTGTAGACTGCTTTTATGTGCCAAGCAGTGCCCTGGGCTCTTTACCCTGCCATCCCACGGTGACCCTCCAATAGATCTGTGAAGTTCAGTTTACTCAAGCTTACTCAAGTAGCTTTCTGAGTCAGAGGTGACAGAAACAGGATCTGACGACCGTGCTTTTCCCAATATCTCAAGGGCTTCTAGCCATGTACCTCATGAACTGAGCGCAGGTCTGCCCTTCTTTCCCTTCAGATCCAGAAAAGGCTGGCCAGCCCAAGGACATGCAGGAGAATCTCAAGATGATCTAGAAGGGAGACCGAGGGATCCCTTTGTCTGTGTCCCCATGCATAGCTTCCTCCCTCATCCCCGACCCCAATACACAGTTGCTTTTCCCAGGCCCAGCTCATCCTGACATTGCTCGCCTCTTCTCTCAGACGTGTCCCTTCCAGGCTGAGACCCGTCACTCTCCCAGTATTGTGCTCTAGGTTCCTAGAGACGGGACTTTGCTCTTCCATCTGAGAAATTCTTGAAGGGAGACAGAGTAGCTGAAGCAAGGATGGGTTTCTACTCTGTACTTCATTGCCTCCCACCATGTATGTAGGAGTAGGAGGCCAGAGGGCAAAGCCTCCTCCTCCTCTCACTTACCCACCATACCTCCACTGATTGCCAGTGGAGCCTGTGGATGGATGGATGGATGGATGGATGGATGGTGATGGTGGTGATGATGATATGATGACGGGGAGGAGAAGAAGCAGTGGTGGTGTGGTGGTCATGGTGGTGGTTGTGATAGTGGTGGTCATGGTGATAATGGTGGTGGTGGTGATTGTTTCCTAGCTTTGAGTTCTAACCAACAGTCCTGGTACAAAATGAGTCTCATCTCCCACTCCCACTAGAAAGGCTGAAGCCAGGTACTTCATTCCTTGAAGGAATTTAAAAATCTAGATTTCGTAAAAATGGCCATCCTACCAAAAGCAATCTACAGATTCAATGCAATCTCTATCAAAATACCTACACAATTTTTTTAAAGACATTGAAAGTTCAATTCTGAACTTCATATGGAAAAACAAAAAACCCAGAATAGCTAAAACAATCCTGTACAATAAAAGGTGCTCCGGAGGAATCTCCATACCTGATCTCAAACTATACTATAAAGCAATAGTAATTAAAACAGCATGGTACTGGCACAGCAACAGGCTGGTTGATCAGTGGAATCGAATCGAAGACCCAGATATGAATCCACACACATATGGTCACTTGATTTTTGACAAAGAAGCCAAATCCATTCAGTGGAAAAAGGATAGCATCTTCAACAAATGGTGCTGGTCTAACTGGAGGTCTATGTGTAAAAAAATGCAACTGGACCCATATTTGTCACCTTGCACAAAACTCAAATCCAAGTGGATTAAAGACCTCAACATAAAACCAGAGACACTAAATCACTTAGAAGAAAAAGTAGGGAAGAGCCTGGAACATATTGGCACAGGAGACAACTTCCTGAACAGAGCACCAATGGCCCAGGCCTTAATGTCAACCACTAATAACTGGGACCTCATGAGGCTGAGAAGCTTCTGTAAGGCAGGAGACACTGTCAAGAGAACAAAGCGACAGCCTACAGACTGGGAAAAGATCTTCACCAACCCTACATCTGACAAAGGTCTAATATCCAAAATATATAAAGAACTCAAGAAATTAAACACCACCAAACCAAATAACCCAATTGAGAAATGGGGCTTGGAACTAAACAGAGAATTCTCAACAGAGGAATATCAAATGGCTGAGAAACACTTAAAGAAATGCTCAACCTCCTTAGTCATCAGGGAAATGCAAATCAAAACAAGTCAGATTCCATCTTACACCCATCAGAATGGCTAAGATCAAAAATTCAAGTGACACCACATGCTGGCGAGGATGTGGGGAGAGAGGAACACTCCTTCATTGCTGGTGAGAATGCAAACTAGTACAGCCACTTTGGAAATCTATCTGGTGCTATCTCAGAAAACTGGGGATAGGGCTTCCTCAAGACCCAGATATTCCACTCCTTGGAATATACCAAGAATATGCTCCAGCACACAACAAGAAAATTTGCTCAACCATGTTCATAGCAGCCTTATTCATAATAGCCAGAACATGGAAACAGCCTAAGTGTCCATCAGTAGAAGAATGGATAAAGAAACTGTGGTACATATACATTATGAAATACTACTCAGCTATTAAAAACAAGGAATTCCCGAAATTTGTGGATAAATGGATTGAGCTAGAAATGATCATGAGTGAGTTAACCCAGAAGCAGAAAGACTCAAATGGTATATACTCACTTATATCTGCATACTAGCCCAAGGGGCATGTCCCACGAAAGCCTTCATGTGGGAAGGATTAAACTTTGTCACAGGTGGGAGCAGTCTTGGCGGGCTTTACCCTTGGGGTGCCCCATGAATACCTTGTGACAGACTGAGTGGAGCCATCCTGGGTCTGGAATTCAGGAAACAGACCTGGGAACCCCACCTGGACTATTGTCTTTCTAATGGACCCTCACTGGGAGAAGGAGCCGGTCCTTCCCACATGACTGAAGGAGTTGGGAAAGAGAGAATAACAAAGTCTGCTACAGAGAGAGCGTGCAGGGGCAGCGGACGAGCTGGACCAGCACGCAGGCCAGAGAGACACCTAAGGATTCGTCCTGTGGAACGGCTACCGGAAGGTTCACTCTTTTGTCCCTTTAACCTTTTTCCTTCTTGTATAAGCTAGTTGGTTGCATAATAAAGTTTAATTGCTAAAAAACAGAGTCAACACCTTCACTTACCAGGAAACTGGGACAGAGGGGAGGACATCCTATTGGGACTCTAAATGAGAGAAGCATGGGAGAATAGCAAAGTAGAAGGATCCAGAGGGTCCTAGAAACCTACAAGTAGAACATTATGATAGGCAGATTTGGGTCCAGGGGTCCCACCCAAACTAAGGCCCCAGCCAAGGACAATACAGGTGGTAAACTTTAAACCCCTACCCAGATCTAGCCAATGGTCAGAACATTCTCCACAGTTGAGTGGAGAGTGGGATATGACTTTCTCATGTACTCTGGTGCCTCACATTTGACCATGTCCCCTGGAGGGGGAGACTTGGGGGCACTCAGAGGAAGGACAGCAGGTTGCTAAGAAGAGACTTGATACCCTATGAGCATATACAGGGGGAGGTAATCCCCCTCAGGAACAGTCATAGGGGAGGGGAATAATGGGAAAATAGGAGGGAGGGAAGAATGGGAGGATACAAGGGATGGGATAAACATTGAGATGTAACAAGAATAAATTAATAATAAAAAAAGTTAAAAATTTTTTTTAAAAATCTAGATTTCATAGGTGGGCCATGGCTATCTGACCAGGGACAGAGATACTTAGCTTGGTCTTCAAAGCTAGGATGAGGAAATTTATCCCAGTGGTGCCAGAAGCCATTCCTAAGGTTCCCTCTGCAGAATCTCTGGTTGTTTTCTGGGTTTCTGGGTCCGTCTTTGTTGTGTGCAGTTCTGGGAGAAACCTAGTAGCCTTTCTTTGCTTGGATCAGCCTAAGTTTCTGTCATTTTAGGGTCTCAGAGCCTCTCTTCACTGCCCTCACCTGTACTTTGGCCTCTATTTGTCCTACAATCCACACACACAGAAACAAGGCACAAAGCTGACATTCCGTCTGGCTCCAGTACTGGCTTCTCACTTAGACTCATGCTGTTTTCTAGAAGGGCATTGGTGAGAATGAAGAAATGTGGTGTATGAACAGGTGGCCCTTTGGAGGTCACAACCAGGGTGAGTCCCAACCCTACTCTTTTGTGAGAGGTAGAGGGTGTGTTTAATATACACCACAGTTTTCACATCAGCATGGTAAATGTTACGCCTTACAAGGTGTCATAAAAATCCATTGAGATGCTTAATAACCAAAACGCACTTGAGGGGATGCTCAGCCTGTCATGGCACTAACATCTTCCATCTAACTACCATCTCTGTCTTTTCCTTCTCTCTGTCTGCACTCTTTGCTGTGAGAGCCTGCCACCACTCTCACTATAGGTCAGAGTACCTTTGTTAATCTTCAGGAATCTCGGTGACTCTGTGGCTCATAGGACGCTAGAGATGAGATGTAGGTTGCATGTCCTTTATCCAAGATGCTTGGCGGAGTTTCAGACTCTCAAGTTGTTAAAATGCTGGAATATTTGCACATATGTAATAGATACCTTGGGGACAGAGGCCAAGTCTACACACAACATCCATTTACACTTCATAGGCTGTAGACACATCAGCTGAAAGTAATTAAATGTGATATTTCAAATGACTTTGTGCATGAGTCAAAGTTTCACGGTATGGAATTTTCTACTTGTGGCATCTTGGCACAAAGAAAAATATGGATTTTTTTTTTTTTTTTACCGTTTTGGATTTCAGATCCAAGATGTTCAATACATGAAAGCAGAGATTTGAAATCCCTTTGCACAGTTGACTCTACCTCCGCGGGATTCTATCATTAAGAAAAAGACATGCTTTAGGTAGGTCCACAGGTTGGGGGTAGGATTGGAGCAAACAAAACAGACCCGTCTGAGGCTTGGAGCTAAATCCAGATGATCCTCAGCTTGTGTGAATGAGAAGAAATGATTATTGTTTTAAACCACTGAGTTCTTGAGATGATTTGCTGTGTAGCAGCCCCGCGGCAATCACTGACTGATGCATTCCCTGTGCAGCAGAGTGATGATAGACAACACAGAAATGGTAGAGTCTGGTTTCTGCCGTGCTACGAAGACTTGTGATTTATCTATTGCTCTGCTCTGCTGTCCTGATGTGTGGGAACCGTCCTCATCACTGCCATCCGGACCCTGCACCTCTGCACATGACATCTGCACTTCACATTGGGAGGCAGAGGACAGGTGAAGGGTGAAGGACTCGGGCGAGGGCTACCGAGGAGCACCCGTTAGTCTGTAGCTTCCATAGGCTTTCCTGGAAGCTCCTTTCACTGGATGTTCTTCCTTCTTGTTCTTCTTTCATTACCCAGAGTGATGTTTTAATATCAACCACTATGCTCAGAGTTCTAGTGAGCTGATTTATTTCTACATGTTTTTCCCTCAAATGTGTGCATGTGAAGGCCAGAGAAAAACCTTGGGTGTCATCCCCAGGTTTTGTCATCTACCTCCTTTTGAGACAGGTCTCTCATTGGCCTGGAGTTCACTGATTACTCTAGGATGACTGGCCAGTGCGACCCAGGGTTCTGTCTATCTCTGCCCAACCAATGGTGGGATTGCAGATGCATGGCATCACACTCAGAATTTGTATGTGGGGTCTGGGGCTTGAACTCGAGTCCTTGTGTTTTTGAGGCAAATACTATATAATGGGCCGTCTCTCCAGCCAGCAATCTGGTGACTGTTCAGGCTTTCCTGAACAAACTCACGGTTCTAATGGTAAGGGAGCAAAGGTGCCCTGATTTGTCAAAAGCCTACTATATGCCAGAGTTGTTTCTGGGGATGCACGGGTGCAAGGATGCTGGCCTGGTGCTGAAGAAAGAAGAAAACCCAGCGGAGAATAACAGGAAAGCATGCCCCTCCCTTGCTTCAGTCCTGCATGGAGGGATGCCTCCTCAGTGGCCTTTGCTCTGCCAAATAAGAAGTGTACCTGGGGACCATTCCTTCCTTGGTCCCCTGCCCCCACCTTCCTTTTTCATGCCCCACAGCCTGCAGGACATATGGCACTGGCAGGAAGGGTCTACTCTGAATGAGTTAGAAGCAGACTGACTGGCTTCAGGCACAGAGAGGCCTTTCCTTTCACACTCAGAGGTAGTATTCTGGCTGCTGCCTGTAGCAGCTGCTGTCCAGAGGTCCATCTTCCATCACTCAAGTGGAGAGAGGGAGCTTGAGGTTTCACCAAATGCCCCTTTCCTCATGGTGGCTTGGTTCTGGTCATGAATGAGACCTACAGCAAAGGGATAGGTCTTTCCAGATGTGGGGTCCACTTCTGGATCCATGTTTTTAACTTGTGCAGCGCGTTCCTCTTCTGGACCCACTGCCCTCTCCTCCTGCCCCCTTTTCCCTCTGACCCTAGACTATTGCTTCCTCCATGCCCTCTGATATAACCTGCAACAGTCTCTGTCTTTCTGCTAGGGCAGCCCTTTCTGACAGCAGCAGTACCTCTTAGTGAATGACACAGGCAGGCTGACGATAAATGCAGGGACGAAGGACTAGTCACACAGATACCAAAATTCTGCCACCTACATTGGTGACCATATATTTCTCTATGCGTGTGTGCATGATTGTGTTTGTGCAGATACACATGTGTGCATAGGTATGTGAAGGCCAGAGGACAACTTTGGGTGTCACTCCTTAGGAGCTGTCCACATTTTTGTTGTTTTTAGAATCAGTCTTTCAGTGGGACCTAAGGATCACACATTCAATTAGGCTGGCCAGCAAGTGCTGGGATTTGATTCTCTCCTTCTCTCCCTCCTCCCAACACTTGGACTATAAGCATGTGCCACCATGCCCAGTGTTTCCCCCTCCCCGCTTTGGGGGTTAATCTCAGGTTCTCAGTAAGGCAAACACCTTACTGATGGAGCCATCTCCTGACCCCGTCCGTGGTGGCCATAGATTTTAGGGTAACATGAGCAAGGCTGGGAAAACCTAACCTAGCTAAAGTTCTATTCCATCCTGAACAGAGGCAGGGAAGGAGGGTAGAGACTGAGGGATGCAATCAGCTCATCATGACATCTTGGTATCTGCTGTGCCAGGCGCTGTCCTTGGTGCTGGGACCCAAGGCAGGAACCAGGTGTTCCTTGGCTACTGTCCTGGTTGAGGGGCAGTCAGAGAAGGGCCGGGAAATCATGGGACCCTCCCACCCCCCCCCTAGCAAGCCATCAGTGGTACAAAGTAAGAAGAACACAGCAAAGGAGAGTTTGTCTGGACATGCTGTAGTGGGGTGATGAAGGAGCCCTGTTAGGGATCAGACAGGACTAGGTGGCTGATCTTGGGAACCTGGATGCTTCCTGAGACCTGAAGACCATCGTTGATGAATTAAAGTATGAGACGGGGTTACAGCTAGTGGATGGATAGCACTATAGTTGCGATGTAAGAGACAAGTGTGAGGCAGGCCTGGAGCCCCAATGACACCAGGTTGTGAAGCCCTGTCTGCCTTTTGGGGTATGTCAGGTTCCCAGCAAAGCTAGGGGTGACTGGAGAGAAAGTGATCAACACAAGAAGCCACTAAGTCCACACAGCATGCAGGGTGCTGTACGTCTTCTTTTCAGGGAGAAGTCAAAGCCAGAGACCCTGCTGCCCCTTCCTGTCACTCTTCCATGCTTGGGACTCATGCTTAACATTTCCTAGAAGGAAGCTGCAGTAGGCATGAGGACACGGGCATAGAAAGGCACTATTGACCGAACTGAGCTCCAGGCTAGAGTGGGAAGAGACAGGGGGACCAGATAGAGGGCAGGTTCAGACATGATAGATGCCCCCTCCCCACCTCCCACCAAGCCGCCCAACACATTCACCTCCTGCACCCACAGAGCCCGCTGACTCTCTGCTCTCACTCTCTGGGTTTTCTGAGAGGCCTTAGGGAGTCTCATCTAAAAGGGCCACCCCATTATGGCTGGCTGCCATGCGCTGGCTCTAACAGTAGCTATAGGCCCCCAGCAGCCCCCATGTGGAACATCCAGCCCTAACTTCCATTCCCCGCTCTGCTCCGGAGCCAGACAGGATCCTCTTTCTCAGCCCCTTAGTTCGGGGCCTCCCGCGGATCCTTGCCCATGGCCTCCCTCTGGCCTTCAAGGCATGGCTTCATTTTCTTTGGCTGTCTT